>NC_042993.1:32857299-32914799 GCF_901001165.1 Salmo trutta | reverse complement strand
CCCGCTTCCAGTCTCTCACCCTCTACATTGCGGGCGGGCGCAAGCGCGAGGTGAGCCGCGTACGGGAGCTGCGCTACTTCAACCCGGCCGCCCAGGAGAACGTGCGCGTGGCCGGGTGCTCCAACTGGAGCGAGCTGGCGCCCATGCCCGCCGGGCGCAGCCACCACTGCGTGGCCGTCATGGGTCACTTTCTGTTTGTGGCGGGTGGCGAGGTGGAGCATTCCACGGGGAGGACGTGTGCGGTGAGGACCGCCTGTCGGTACGACCCCCGGGGGAACCGCTGGACGGAGATAGCCTCCATGAAGGCGTGCAGGGAACACTTTGTCCTGGGGGCTCTGGGCCAGTACCTGTACGCGGTGGGGGGGAGGAATGAGCTGAGACAGGTGCTGCCCACCGTGGAACGCTACTGTCCAAAGAGGAACAAGTGGACCTTCGTCCAGTCCTTTGACCGCTCACTGTCCTGCCACGCCGGCTGTGTGGCTGACGACCTGCTCTGGGTCTCAGGTACACAAACACCCAGATGGAGAATAGAGCATAACAGACTGAATACACACACACACACGCATGCCACCTGTGTGTAATACTCTTCTCTGTTACAGGTGGAGTCACAAACACAGCTCAGTACCAGAATAGACTGATGGTGTACGACCCAGAACAGGTAACTGAAGAACAGGTAGTACAGAGAAATAAGCGAAAAGTAAGACAAATGCCATCAAAACATTTAAAACCATGGTTTCAGAACAGTTTCTGTGATAGCTGAGTAATAAGCTTGTTTACTGCAACAGGAGGATGTGTGTTTGTGTGCGCATGAGACAGAGAGCCCGCGCGCAAGGGGGAGAGCAATAGGGAGAGAAGGAGAGCAAGAGTGAGGAAGGAAGGAAGGAAGGAAGAGAGAGCAAGAGAGAGAGAGTGAGCAGGAGACCGAGAAAGTCTCATTTGTATTCACCGTAGAGCTACATTCACCTGCCAGTAAAACCAACCCCCCCACCCACACTACCCTCAACAGATGGCCACCCGTCAGCTCCTACCAGACATACGCACACACACCCGGACGCACGCCCACATACGCAATCGCGCGCCCACACACACACAATTGCTCACGTACACACACAAACATGGTCACGTACGCTCACCCCCCTTCCCCCCCACACACACATACAAAACAACCAAAGACACACTTAGTCAAATGTGCACAGTCGGATACATCCGTGTAAAATGGAGAGGGTGAAGTATATTACTAGGAATGTGGAGAAATCATTAGGAAAAATGGTGTCACATTATTTATCCAGCACTGAACATACATCAATTACCCAAGCAGGGATACGCTAAAATATTAAACATCTTCCCACCATCCTTTTTCCTCCCAACCTTCTCTTTCTCTCACTCTCTGCCCCTACCCCTCTCTCCTCCATTCCCCCCCCCCCTCTCTCTCTCCCCCCCCTCTCTCTGACAGAACCAGTGGCTGGCCCGCAGTCCCATGCTACAGAGGCGAGTGTACCATGTCATGGCCGTGGTGAGAAGGCAGCTGTATGTGCTGGGAGGAAATGACCTGGACTACAACAACGACCGCATCCTGGTCCGCCACATCGACTCCTATGACATAGACATGGACCAGTGGACCCGCTGCACCTTCAGCCTACTCACGGGTGGGTGGGCTGCACATACACACGCTCATGCATACGCATGCTCACACAGGCAGACAGACACACACACACACACACACGTACTAGATAAGATCACTGTCCTTCTTTTTCCCTTGTGACTCTCCACCCCTCCCGACTTGATTCCCCGTGAAGTTGTCAAATAAGTTCAAGGTGAAGTCGGGAGTTATGTTCTGAACTTTCCCAACGCACCCTGTGTCTCAGATGACATTGAGTCATATGGCCTCTCTTTGGCACAGTGAATCATTGTTTTTGCTCTCTCCTCTCTGTCGTCCGCAGGTCAGAATGAATCTGGAGTGGCAGTCCATGATGACCGAATCTATGTTGTCGGTGGATATTCTATTTGGACCAATGAGCCCCTAGCGTGTATTCAGGTGAGTGACCTTGACAGGTTTAAGTAACCTGAAAATTTGTTTTATTAAACTATGTTGTACATAAATCATTTATGCATCGTTTTTTTTTAAGGTGTTTTGAATGCTCTTGTAATGCATTATGAGGAAAGAAGGTATTCATAGCAAATGTTACCTTACTAAAATCTCTTATTATTTCATGTATATGACATTTTTTATTTCACGTCCTGTTGTCCAGGTGTTGGACGTGAGCACGGAGGGGAAGGAGGAAGTGTTCTATGGACCAACTCTACCGTTCGCCTCCAATGGAATAGCAACGTGTTTCCTCCCTGCCCCATACTTCACCTGCCCCAACCTACAGACTCTACAAGTGCCCCATCACAGGATAGGGGCCGTCTAACACACTAATAGAGACTACAGTAAATGTCTACATAGATGCATCATGCAAACAGCTCATATGGACATACAATTATGTAACACAAAAATAACTCCTTTACAACACCCCCACTCTTCCTCTAATGCATTCACACACTATTGCCACCCAGATTACCCACGTCTTCCCCAGTTACAGGATCCCAACCATTCCAAGTGTAGGCGTCACTGCCCATCCTGAAGCCTTGACACTACCCATAAACTGAACAAAAACGTGGCCCTGAATGAAAGGGGGGGACCTCGAGCAGGTTCCCTATTCAGCTACCCTGTGATGATGGACTGATCTTCCATCAGCTGCAGGGTTTGGGTCAATTCCATTTCAATTCAGGAAGTAAAACAGAAATTCTGATTACAATTTTGCTCATTGAAAAGCATTGAGAATAATAGATATTCGATTGGAATAATATATCCTGAATTGACATAGAATTGACCCCCAACCCTGCTCAGATGACTGGTTGAATAAAGGGGCTGCTCTAGTCAATGGTGCAGAACAGGAGATCGCAATGCTGGAGCACTCAAGGGGAGCAGAGCACTCTACGGAGTGAAATGGCTCCCTCTTTTACTAATGCACTCTAGGGCTATTGGCACTCTAACTAGCTGTACTTACTACTTACCATAACCCATCTACTCCATACAAAGCCAATGGACCCATCCAAGGTCATTTCAACTGAAACCTGTTATGTGTGAACTGTGGACCCATCTTACTCTTCCTTGAGCGTGTGTTTTCTATTCAAGCTCAGGATTTAAGACTGTTTAACAGTTCAATGAATGTCTGACCACTGTTATCATACAGTGCATATACTCAACAAACTGTATGTAGGAGAACCTAAGCTATGTGTTGCCACTGTCTTATGCCATTTTCAAAACGTCTTGTTTTACTTTGAGCAAAAAAATAATTCTGTAACTCCACCAACCTCCAGCAGAGAGGAAGTGTGAGGAAAAAACATGTCTTGTTTTCACAATAAAGAGGTACAGTACTGTATCAATAAAGCCCATAAGTTGAATCGAGCAAGTTAATCCGCTGTATTGTCTTAGTATGAAATAGGGGAGTGTTGTCTAAAAATAATTTTTAGCTTTTGGGAGGGTTGTTTTTTTTTCCTATTGGGCACAGGGGAGGGTAGTGTGCTTTTCCCCTGGTTTACATTCTCCCTTTTGCAGGATTTACTATCATTTATTCTATCCTTAGCAAATTGTCTCATCTGTTTGCGTGCACATCCCCTATTTCGAGGTGTTTTGGTACTTCCCTTATGCAGCACGCTTTTCCACGCACTATTATTATAAACTGGGTGGTTCGAGCTCTGAATTCTGTTTGACTGACAGCCATGGTATATCAGACCCTATACCACGAGTATGACAACATGTATTTGTATTGCTCTAATTACTTGGAAAGCGGTTTATAATAGCAGTACGGCACCTCGGGGTTTGTGGTATATGGCCAATATATCATGGCTAAGGGCTGTATCCGAGCACACTGCATTGTCGTGCGTAAGAACAGCCCTTAGCAGTGGTATATTGGCCATATACCACACCCCCTTAGGCCTTCTTGCTTAACTATACCACAGGTATACATTAAGGATACCTGCTCTTTCCATGACAGACTGACCATGTGAATCCAGGTGAAAGATATGATCCCTTATTGATGTCACTTGTTAAATCCACTACAATCAGTGTAGATGAAGGGGAGGAGACAGGTTAAGGATTTTTAAGCCTTGAGACACGGATTGTGTGCGAGTCAGATGTTGAAGGGGCAAGACAGAAGATTTAAGTGCCTTTGAACAGATTAGGTGCCAGGTGCAGTGGTTTGTGTCAAGAACTGTAATGCTGCTGGGTATGAACAATGGTCCCGTAGCCAACTTGACACAACTGTGGGAAGCACATAATACCCATAAAAAATGGAAATGTATATTCCGCCATTTATTTTTCACATCGTGAAGTTTACAATGAAATGCAATTAATTGTGAGGTTTTGAGAGCTGTGTAATTCTCTCTCGGACAAGGAGAGTTTTATCAATATATTCGCATCAATCTAATTATTGATAAAAGTGACCTTGTCTGAGAGAGATTTGCGTGGTTATCAAAACGTCACGCCAGGGTAAGCCTACACGAAACAAAGACCTTATATGAAGTAGTTCTAAAATCCCAGATGGAAAAATGAATGGTGAAAAAAAAAAACATTTCCGGGGTTTATGACTCATACTGTGGTACTCAATAGGCTAACTAGCAATCACGGCACACATATAATCATTCAAAGCTGCACCAATATTCAATATAAATCCACATAAAGAGGAATAGTGGATAGGCCAGGTGCGTCACTAAGCATGAAAGATGAGACACACAGCTCAAAAAGCTCCCCTATTCATCCTGTTTAGGGACAATACAAGTATCCTACCTAGACTATAGTAACCTACAACACCACAACGCAATAAATAATTGCATTGCTGTTTTTAAGTAGGTACAAAATTCTACCCTAGGCTGCAGTGAAAATGTCATTTGAATAATGGTGCAAAAGCCCTGTGATTTGAATGTTTCATTCCACTTGGATAAATTGTGAGTTTACTCTCGACAGCTTATAAAGGTTGAAAAGTACAGTAGCAGGTCAGTCTGGCTGTATTTCTACTTCAGATACTGAGATGTGCTGTCTTGTTGCGGATCATCATTCTCGCATATGGTCTTATAATAATGGGACTCTCAGCAGGCCCAGTTATTCAGGAAAGCTCAACACCCTGCCTCCTCTCCGATCTGAGCAGCTCTTCTTCGCTCGTCTAGAATCTTAATGCTTCAATATAGCCTAAATGTCATTTTACTTTTAAAATGTATTAATTACCTTTTATATGTGGCATAAACACACAGCCAGTCACAATGTTTTAATCTGATTACTTAAATCTCCTGTAGGCTACCTGCGCACTTTCGTCCAAAATATAATTCAAGCATCCAAACTGTGCAGTGTCCATTTGATGAATGGAAAAACTCAAAAATGTAATGACATTCCGAGACTGTCAAGCCAAGCTTTCGATACTGGGTAGACCTACAAGTTAAGGAGGGATGTAGGCCTATTTTCTGTTTGACGAGATTGGCAGTCTATTTGATTGTGGTGTTTAAAAAGCAAACTATACTCATGGTCCAATGCACTGCTTCGCAGGGCTTGAGGTATCACTACAGACCCGGGTTTGACAGGATGCGTCACAGCCGACCGTGACCGGGAGACTTATGGAGGCGACGCACAATTGGCCCAGAGTCGTCCGGGTTAGGGGAGGGTTTGACCAGTCGAGATTTCCTTCTCCCATCGCGCTCTAGCGACTCCTTGTTGGCGGACCGGGCGCCTGCAAGATGATTTCCATCGCCAGCTTGACGGTGTTTCCTCCAGCACATATCCACATTTATAAACACATGGTTGATATAGTCATTTGATTTGTGGTTGTAAACATTATTTTTAGTGAATTCTATGAGGGGGAGGCTATGCAACAACATATAAACTACAGTACAAGGGGAGAGTCATGTGAAAATATGTTTTATGTTGGGGAGTGCATTTTTTTTTAATGACAAGTTCGACCAGGCGTGAAATTCTGACTGACGAAATTAAGCCTGATTGCATGAAGATTGTAAAGGAAAAAGGGAAAGCAAAGAGCAGAAGTAATCTTTCGGACTCTGGCTGTATCTTGAGGAGGGATACAGTGTCAGGAAAGGAGGTGGTTCTGCCTGTAAAGTTGGGCCAACAAAAGAGTGCATGAGCACAGAGATCCTATGTCTACTATCAGTAGTACTATCACACCATAGAACAAAATATTATACATTTATATGCGTCACACACTCATTCCATGCCTGTGAAATTAGGAAACTGAAATACAACACATGCACTTCCACATAATCCTATTTCGTCACTTTATTTCCTAACACCTTTTTGAAAAATATTTCAATATGAAGATGGAAACTTGACCATAAATTATGATCTGTATCACCAACAGGACAATTTCTATACATGAAGCCCAGTGGTGTTGAGGTCAACAGCATGGAGACCTGGTCCTGGGGGTCAAGGGTCAGTCCTGCTCCAGGCTGATGATCTCCGCCTGACCACCGTCCCCCAGCAGGGTCAGCAAATTCCTGTAAGCATTCCTGTCACACATGCAGAGAGAGTGAGTGAGTGAGAGTGGGGTCACAAAATGACTCACAAAGATGTCACAGCACAAGATGCAGTATATTTCATACAGAGTTGACTGTGTCACTGAGCACTGTATATATACAGTGAATTCAGGAAGTATTCAGACCCCTTGACTTTTTCCCAAGAAAATTACGTTACAGCCTTATTCTAAAATGGATTAAATCGTTTTTTTTCTCTCAATGTACACACAATAGCCCGTAATGACTAAACAAAAACAGGTTTAGACATTTTTGTAGATAAAAAAAGAAAGAAAAATATGAGTACTTTGTTGACACACATGAGTGGGAGGCCCCAGTGCACAACTGAGCAAGAGGACAAGAACATTTGAGTGCCTAGTTTGAGAAACAGACGCCTCACAAGTGGCTTTTCTTCACTGTTGACGTTGAGACTGGTGTTTTGCTGGTACTATTTAATGAAGCTGCCAGTTGAGGACTTGAGGTGTCTTTCTCAAACTACACTTTCTAATGTACTTGTCCTCTTGCTCAGTTGTGCACCGGGGCCTCTCACTCATCTTTCTATTCTGGTTAGAGCCAGTTTGCGCTGTTCTGTTAAGGGAGTAGTACACAGCGTTGTACGAGATCTTCAGTTTCTTGGAAATTTCTCACATGGAATAGCCTTCATTTCTCAGAACAAGAACATAAGAAAGTTCTTTGTTTCTGGCCATTTTGAGCCTGTAATCGAACCCACAAATGCTGATGCTCCAGATACTCAACTAGTCTAAAGAAGGCAAGTTTTATTGCTTCTTTAAATCAGGACAACAATTTTCAGTTGTGCTAACATAATTGCAAAAGGGTTTTCTAATGATCAATTAGCCTTTTAAAATGATAAACTTGGATTACACAGGAGTGATGTATGCTGATAATGGGCCTCTGTATGCCTGTGTAGATATTCCATAATGCTGTTTCCAGCTACAATAGTCATTTACAACATTAACACTGTATTTCTGATCAATATGCTGTTATTTTAAAATGGACAAAAAAAAATGCTTTTCTTTCAAAAACAAGGACATTTCTAAGTGACCCCAAACTTTTGAACGGTATACACACACACGGAAAGTATTCAGTATTCAGACCCCTTCCCCTTTTCGACATTGTCACATTACAGCCTTATTCTAAAATTGACAAAATTATTTTTGTGTTGGGGTTGTGTTTTTTTTTTATTAGTGATGTGGTTTGATATCTGGCATGTCACACACTGGCTTCATGGTTTTACGACTACTGTAAAGCATTTCAATAGAATCAACATAGGACGAAAGTCCCATTCCCTATAATTCAGATGTTTCCCCCCACATAGGTCAACACGCAATTTATACCGTGCGATAATGATTCCTCGTGGTGCGTGTAAACGTAGCCTTATATCAGGTCGGGTGACAAGATTCTGAGGGGAAACGGATAAAAAGGCATCCAAAAAAGGCAACAGTACTTAAAAATAGGATTATGTCTAGGTCAGGTTAGACTAGGATACAGTCAGGTTTAGAACTCTACCTCAGTGTGGTGTTCTTGCCCAGTCCTCTCTTGTGTTCTGTGTTCCTCAGACTCAGCGACAAAACAGGGATCAGGACCTGGACCACACGACTGTCCAGAACAGCTATCGTCTCCAGAACACTGTACACCTGTTTGTCATACAACCCCTCGTTCTCCTCCACAAAGGACCTGAACACACAGACACAGTAAGACAGAGATACTGTAACACCAGTGTACACCAATGTACATGCTTTATACACACACACACAAAGCATCGCAGACATGTACATTTCTAACCGTGATGGTTCAAAAAGCACAGCTGCCCTAGGACAGTGTCGTGTTCAGTAGACACGAAACGGAAGGAAATGTTCTGAACTGAGTGAAACAGGGAAGCATTACATGAACTTGTCCGACATTTGAAAACATTTTTTGCTACGGTGTACATTAATAGACACGACCCAAGCGCTGAATGCAGAGAGAGGGAAGAGTAAAGGCAGTTGGTGTCACTCACTGTAGAACAGTGACGATCTGGTCGCATGGTGCATCCCCTGCGGCGGCTGAACATCTCTCCACCACCAGCTGCAGGGCCTCTGTACTGGTCCTCCTCACTGTGAACGCACAGCTGCTTTTAGACTAGTTACCACACGCACACTGCACACACGAAAAACCTAGAAAAAACACCCATAGCAGCAAGCTTGTTCGGCATATTGTTCACAAATATGATTACTGTGTGTACGCGTCTTTCTGTGTGTGGACTCTCACCGTGAGGCTCGTTGACCAGCTTCAGGCAGCGAAGCAGAGAGGGGAGGGGCATGGTGAGCAGGGCGGGGTCACTGTCATTGTTCCGTCTCAGCAGCTCCAATAGGAAGGCCAGAACCGTGACCAGGCGGGGAGGAGGGGCGTTGCCTTTGAAATGCAGGAAGTTCTCACTAGAGAGACAGACACAGACGAGGTATGACACTGAGCCAGTAATGTCTGGCCGTTTAGTAGATGTTCTTAGGAGGCTGTCAAGGTGGATTAGGATGAAGTTGCTCCAAGGTCAGTTTGACTTCGCATTCCCTTACCTAATTATTTGGGCAGGGTTAACTCATCCTGGATCTGTGCCTAAGAGCAATCTCTACCCAGAGCGTCAGAATCCTACCTGATCACCTGCAGGATGCTCCTTCTCAGTGCTGCCCCACGTGGGGTGGGCGTGGCCTCGCAGGCCGCCAGCAGCACCGGGTGATTGGCTATGGCCCCAACCGATGACGTGGCAGGCAGGAAATGGTCAAGGTACTTGGAGATGACATCCCGGAGCTGCTTCTTCAGGTAGGCGCCCTGAGACTGAGACATACTGGTTGCTATAGACAGACCCTGGAGGGGAGGAAAGGAGAGACAGAGAGAGAGGTCAGTTAGTATAGTATTATTAAGGCTCACGGAAAATACTTCTGGATTTTTCTTCAACCCTGCTAGTACTTTCAGAAGTATCCAAAGTGGAGTAGTCAGTAACATCCTCTTTAGGTAGAGGGAGTGTGTGTTGGCGGGTGTGTGTGCATGCGGCCCACCTGCAGGTAGAGGGACAGGTTGTCCCTCAAGGCCTTGTCCAGCCCAGACAGAGAGTTAGGGAGGAGCAGCCCGTTGACAATGTTGAACAGCAGCTGCTGGGCCTTGGAGGTGGCCAGCAGGGGACTCCAGTGCTTCACAACGCACCCTGAGAACACACACACACACACACACACACACACACACACACACACACACACACACACACACACACACACACACACACACACACACACACACACAACGTGTTTGAGGCGATAGGCTCGAAGCAAGTCGCTGGGCAGAATTGCTAATCCTGATCATATCCTGATCCTCGTAAACACGCCGATTCCTTCTCACCCAATACCAAATTGACCTCTAGCCAATATCTTTTCTATGTACTTGTAGAGATCTGAAATGATTGGATAGGTATAAGCAATATGGCTATAGCTCCACCTTACACCTATCCAGTCCTTAGAGAGTCACAACAGCCTAAGGGGATAGGGGCAGACCTCAGTGATGCATACACCCACCCACAGCCCAGTAGGCCAGCAGCAGCCCCTCCTGAGGACTCTTATTGACCAGGTAGTGTTTGATATACTTCATGATGTCCCCTGTGTAGTCCAGAGCACGGGTGGCCATGGCAGAACGCTCAGACAACACCTGCAGCCCACTGTACACACGCCCCACAGCCTGAGAGAGAAAAATACAAAGCGACAATGTATTTAAGCTGTATTTGTATGGAAATGCAGACTTGCCTTTCAGCGTATGCTGTTGATATATACATGTTAATGCCAAAATAAAGGAAACACCAACATAAAAGTGTCTTAATAGGGCATGGGGCCACCACAAGCCAGAACAGCTTCAATACTTCTTGGCGTAGATTCTACGAGTGTCTGGAATTCTATTGCAAGGATGCGACATTCTTCCAGGAGAAAATTCCATTTTGGAAAACGCTGTCTCAGGCACCGCTCCAGAATCTCCCATAAGTGTTCAATTGGATTGAGATCTGGTGAGTGAGACACACACACCCTTTAAACCCCCTTTGCTCATTTGAGACCCCTCTTTCAAAGTCACTGAGCGCTCTTCTTCTAGACATGGTAGCCAAAAATAATGGGCAACTGGTCATTTTTCATACATGACCCCTAAGCATGATGGGATGAATTGCTTAAATAACTCCGGGACCACACCTGTGTGGAAGCACCTGCTTTCAATATACGTTGTATCCCTCATTTACTCAAGTGTTTCCTTTATTTTGGCAGTTACCTGTATGTATCGTGCATGTTGCAAATATCTTTGTGCACATGCGTGTGTGAGATGACAAGCTACCCTGTTACACTGTGTGTGTGTGTGTGTGTGTGTGTGTAGTACCTTGATGAACATCTCCAGAGCAGACCTGGGCACTAGCTTGCTGCCGGCTCCAGGCTGCATCCCGGCCCTCTGCAGTATGGAGTCCACCTCAGGGAGCCTTAATATGAGCCTAGTGAGCTCCGACAGCTGCTCCTCCAGAGCCCTGCCTGGAAGAAGTCAGTAACACGTCAGAAATAAAATCACACATGCCACTTAGCAGACACTTTTATCCATTTACACATGTATCCCAATTCTGATCCTTTGCCCAATTTATTGGTAAAATATCTGATCTGATTGGGCAAAATATCAAAATTGGGCTGCCTGTGTAAATGCTGGCCATTTTTAGAATGTGTATTAGTTCCTTATGGGACCTGAACCCACGACCTTAAGTGTTTCTAGCGCCACACTCTTTCCAACTTGAGCCACACATAGACACACTTTACATCTCCACAACAAAACACTGAAATAAACTTACAGAAATACACATACTTAAAAAAGGGAAACTAATGGGAAGTGATCATAATATGGTAATAGACAAGAAGTGTAAGTGTAGTGTTTTAACATGGCCTAACTTACTGAGGATGTCTTTCCATTGCTGACTGCTGAACGGAAACCAGTGAGGCCTGGCCAGTGTGTGCACGCATGACTACGTCTCTTCGGATAAAAGCGTTTGATAAATGGTCGGATGTCCAGGGTTCTAGGTTGAGGTTCTGTACCTGCTCTGCTGTCGGTGCCATCTGGGTTCTTGTGGATGTGCTGCTGCAGAACACAGCGGAACCAGGCTCTCACAGACAGGGTCTGGGCTGAGGCCGACACGGAACCTCCACAGCCGGAGCTCACCGAATACACCAGCTCACTGGGGAAGAGAGGTCAGTTTGACATAGAACAGACAACAAATATGTTTAAGGGAATCACAAGTTAGAGTAAGGTGAGGCACAGAATGTATAATCTTGATGGAATAATTAGTTATTGTTTGGGATGAAAGGTGATTTGTAGATCAGTGATTCTGTGCAGTCTGACCGCAATGTAGCGGATCTCAATCTCTATGTTCCACCGGAGCAAGGCTCTGCGCAGATGCGCTAATCTGTATAAGGGAGGCTCACCTGATGGATAGTAGTTTGGAATGCAAAGGTGATTTGTAGATCAATGATTTTGTGCAGCACCTTGCTCAGAATGATCCTTTCGGATGTGTGCCACCACACATGGTTCATATTCATTAGTGCACTCCGTAGCAAAGTGTTTTGCAACAGAAAATAAAAACAAGCATTTCTATTGGACAAGTTCAGACTCTGCTTACTAGGGTAATGTACTGGAGTAATGTTACCTGTTCTGGAGCAAGTGGGGTAGGTAGCGAGTCACTAGCAGGGGGTGAAGCATGTCGTCCCAGCTGAAGCACTGCATGATGGACTGGATGGGGTTGGGCTGGAGGTCTTGGGGGGCAGAGCTAGGAAGGTCAAAGGCCAGCAGTGTAAATCCTGGAAAAGAGAGTCAACATTCATACCACGTTACCTTACGGAAACTACCATGGAAAATAAGTTTGAGAGAGTCATACTGTAATGGAAAGATTTGTCACTGCATGGTCAACAGAAAGCAAAGATGCAAGATGTTGAAAGTAAAAGAACTGACGAGAGAGAAAGAAAGCGAGAGAAACAGTGAGACAAGGGCAGACAGTGTATATTATCTTATGAGAAAGACAATTGTTAGTGTGTGCAACCCATAGTGTGAAATTGTTGTACACAGTGAACATTTATCCTCCTCCCTCCTACTCTCTGTGTGAGCCTCTGACCTGCGGCAGCATCAGCCAGCTGGGAAGGAGGGGTGTTGGAAAGGCGCAGGCTGCGGAGGAAGGGGAAAAAGTGGGCCCAGAGAGCTGCTGCAACCGCTAGGTGGCGGTCTTTACCCACGCTGGCATTGGGAGGAGGCATCCAGGCACCGGGGGGACATGTTGAGTGGCCAGGCTGGACATTGCGCTGATGGACCCTCCTGTAGGACACACACACACACACACACACACACAGGAGAGAAACACACACCAATAACATCATTATTCAACAGAACCACAGCATCTCCCTCTCCTTCACACCACCTCCATCTATACTCCACTTCCTTCCTATTTCACATTCTCTCCTCCCCCTTCTTCGCTCTCTCACTCTTCCCATCTCTGGGGGGGGGGGGGGGGGTTAGGTCATGCGGTGCAGTGTCGGGTAGAGAGAAGCAGGGCAGGGCAGATCCCCTGTACAGACTGGGCTCTGGCTGCTGTGTCTGCCTGACCCCACAGCGGCTGGCATTAGCCCAGATAAGCAGCTGAAGGAGCTGTAATCTCATTTAGACTGGAGATGATCCTCCTGTCCCCTCATTCGCCCGGATGGAGCAAGGGAGAGAGGGATGGAGGGGAGGGAGGCAGGGGTGAGTACTGGCACCCCCTCAGCTCCCCTTGCACTCCCCACTCGTCTCTCACACATGCACACACACTCTGCCTGCGCCTTCCAGCAAGGTTGCATCTAATCCAGAGAGAGCTGAGACAATCGATTAGAGTCTGAATTCATTAGCCTCGTTACTATGGCGGAATGGGCCTTTCACACCCATCAAGGCTCATTGTACAAGACATAGTCAGAGACCCCACTTAATCCTCCCCACTGCCGCTTCTTATAGCTGTACACACACCATTAGAGACCCCACTTAACCCCTCCCCCAAATGTAGCCACTATCACACACACACACACACACACACACACACACACACACACACACACACACACACACACACACACACACACACACACACACACACTGACTTGCCACTCGGACAGCTGATGAAACTGTGGGTTTGCACAACCGATGCATTTCTGCACAAACTCTCAGAAACCGTCTCAGGGAAGCCCATCTGCATGCTCGTCGTCCTCACCAGGGTCTTGACCCGACTACAGTTCGGCGTCGTAACCAACTTCAGTGGGCAAATGCTCACCTTCGATGGCCACAGGCACGCTGGAGAAGTGTGTTCTTCACAGATGAATCCCTTTTTCAACTGTACCGGACAGATGGCAAACAACGTGTATGGCGTCATGCGGGCGAGCAGTTTGCTGATGTCAACGTGGTAAACAGATTGCCACATGGTGGCGGTGGGGTTATGGTATGGGCAGGCATAAGCTACGGACAACAAACACAATTGCATTTTATCGATGGCAATTTGACTGCACAGAGATACCGTGTCGAGATCCTGAGGCCCGTCGTTGTGTCATTTATCCGCCGTCATTACCTCATATTTCAGCATGTCGCAAGGCTCTGTACACAATTCCTGGAACTGAAAATGTCCCAGTTCTTCCATGGCCTGCATACTCAACAGATGTTTGGGATGCTCTGGATCAACGTGTATCACAGCGTATTCCAGTTCCCGACAACAACCTCTGGCAGTCTATGGGGGTGCCACAGGGTTCAATTCTCAGGCCTACTCTTTTCTCTGTATATATCAGTGATGTCACTCTTGCTGCGGGTGATTCTTTGATTAACCTCTACGCAGACGACACCATTCTGTATACATCTGGCCCTTCTTTGGACACTGTGTTAACAAACCTCCAAACGAGCTTCAACGCCATACAACACTCCTTCCGTGGTCTCCAACTGCTCTTAAATGCTAGTAAAACGAAATGCATGCTCTTCAACCAATAGCTGCCCGCACCCGCCCACCCGACTAGCATCACAACTCTGGACGGTTCAGACTTAGAATATGTGGACAACTATGAATACCTAGGTGTCTGGCTAGACTGTAAACTCTCCTTCCAGACTCACATTAAACATCTCCAATCCAAGATTATATCTAGAATCGGTTTCCTATTTCGCAACAAAGCCTCCTTCACTCATGCTGCCAAACACACCCTCGTAAAACTGACTATCCTACCGATCCTTCCGATCCTTGACTTTGGCGATGTCATTTACAAAATAGCCTCCAACACTCTACTCAGCAAATTGGATGCAGTCTAACACAGTGCCATCCGTTTTGTCACCAAAGCCCCATATACTACCCACCACTGCGACCTGTATGCTCTCATTGATTGGTCCTCGCTACATATTCGTCGCCAAACCCACTGGCTCCAGGTCATCGATAAGTCTTTGCTAGGTAAAGCTCCGCCTTATCTCAGCTCACTGGTTACCATAGCAACACCCACCCGTAGCACCAAAGCCAACACCACCTTTGGCCGCCTATCCTTCCAGTTCTCTGCTGCCAATGACTGAATCACTGAAGTTAGAGACTTATATCTCCCTCACTAACTTTAAGCGTCAGCTGTCAGAGCAGCTTACCGATCGCTGCAGCTGTACACAGCCCATCTAACCAACCAACTACCTACCTACCTACCTCATCCCCATATTTGTTTTTCTGCTCTTTTGCACACCAGTATTTCTACTTGCACATCCTCATCTGCACATATACAGTTGAAGTCAGAAGTTTACATACACCTTAGCCAAATACATTTAAACTCAGTTTATCACAATTCCTGACATTTAATCCTAGTAATAATTCCCTGTTTTAGGTCAGTTAGGATCACCACTTTATTTTAAGAATGTGAAATGTCAGAATAATAGCAGAGAGAATGATTTATTTCAGCTTTAATTTATCACATTCCCAGTGGGTCAGAAGTTTACATACACTCAAGTATTTGGTACCATTGCCTTTAAATTGTTTAACTTGGGTCAAACATTTCAGGTAGCCTTCCACAAGCTTCCCACAATAAGTTGGGTGAATCTTGGCCCATTCCTCCTAACAGAGCTGGTTTAACTGAGTCAGGTTTGTCGGCCTTCTTGCTCGCACACGCTTTTTCAGTTCTGCCCACAAATGTTCTATAGGATTGAGGTCAGGGCTTTGTGATGGCCACTCCAATACCCTGACTTTGTTGTGCTTAAGCCATTTTGCCACAACTTTGGAAATATGCTTGGGGTCATTGTCCATTTGGAAGACCCATTTGCAACCAAGCTTTAACTTCCTGACTGATGTCTTGAGATGTTGCTTCAATATATCCACATCATTTTCCCACCTCATGATGCCATCTATTTTGTGAAGTGCACCAGTCCCTCCTGCAGCAAAGCACCCCCACAACATGCTGCCACCCCCGTGCTTCACAGTTGGGATGGTGTTCTTCGGCTTGTAAGCATCCCCCCTTTTCCTCCAAACATAACGATGGTCATTATGGCCAAACAGTTCTATTTTTGTTTCTTCAGACCAGAGAACATTTCTCCAAAAAGTACAATCTTTGTCCCCATGTGCAGTTGCAAACCGTAGTCTGGTTTTTTTATGGTGATTTTGGAGCAGTGGGTTTTTCCTTGCTGAGCGGCCTTTAGGGTTATGTCAATAAAGTACTCGTTTTACTGTGGATATAGATACTTTTGTACCCGTTTCCTCCAGCATCTTCACAAGGTCCTTTGCTGTTGTTCTGGGATTGATTTGCACTTTACGCAGCAAAGTACGTTCATCTCTAGGAGACAGAACACGTCTCCTTACTGAGCTGTATGAGATCAGGTCTTGGCTGATTTCTCTTGATTTTCCCATGTCAAGCAAAGAGGAGCTGAGTTTGAAGGTAGGCCTTGAAATACATCAACAGGAACACCTCCAATTGACTCAAATGATGTCAATTAGCCTATCAGAAGCTTCTAAAGTCATGACATAATTTTCTGGATTAAAGGCACAGCTGTTTAAAGGCACAGTCAACTTAGTGTATGTAAACTTCTGATCCACTGGAATTGTGATACAGTGAACTAAAAGTTAAATAATCTGTCTGTAAACAATTATTGGAAAAATGACTTGTGTCATGCACAAAGTAGATGTCCTAATGGACTTGCCAAAACTATAGTTTGTTAACAAGAAATTTGTGGAGCAGGTGAAAAACGAGTTTTAATGACTTCAACCTAAGTGTATTACTTTGCCACTATTGGCCTATTTATTGCTTTACCTCCTTACTTCATTTGCACACACTGTATAGATTTTTCAATTGTGTTACTGACTGCAAGAATGTTTATCCCATTTGTAACTCTATTGTTTTTGTCGCACTGCTTTGCTTTGTCTTGGCCAGATCGCAGTTGTAAATGAGAACTTGTTCTCAACTGGCCTACCAGGTTAAATAAATACAATTTAAAAAATATCCAGCAACTTTGCACAGCCATTGAAGAGTAGGACAACATTTCACAGCCTGATCAACTATATGTGAAGGAGATGTGTTGCACTGCATGAGGCAAATGGTGGTCACACCAGATACTGACTGGTTTTCTGATCCACGCCACTACTTTTTTATTTTTTTAAGGCATCCGTGAGAAACACATGCATATCTGTATTCCCAATCATGTGAAATCCATAGATTAAGGTCTAATGAATCTAAATAAATGAACTGATTTCCTTATTTGAACTGTAACTCAGTAAAATCTTTTTAAATTGTTGCATGTCGTGTTTATATTTTTCTTCAGTGTAGTTAAGACATACCATAGACTACACCGGTAGAATGCGTTTGTTGTTATTGTCGGCTAATCAAAAGGGGCTCCATGTGTAGATCTTTAAAATCGACGCAAAGTTGTGATACAGTGCCTTAGACCACTGCACCACTCGGGAGGCCCCGTTACCATGTTTTTTAAACATTTTTTAGATATTTTTTCAGATATCCAGATAGTATTTCAACTATCATATTATTGTAATAGTGAAAATATTTAAAATACTCATCCATAAAAATAAACAAAAATAGCTTCTAAGCAAAGAGGAATTTCTCAAGAAACAATTTTGCAAGGACTGTCTGGGAGTGGGTCTGAGTGAAGAGGGAAAAACTGAAAACTAGCAGTTATTGCCTGAGAGGTTTGGAACTCTTTCTTATTGGTCTATTAACTAATGTAATTAGGCAGGCCAAAACAGGCTGAAATTTCAGGCGGTATTTTCAAACAGCTCTTACACTAAAACGGCCATTTTCATTCTTTTCACAATTACAAAGTATTATCCAACCTCGGTGTGGAAATGCATATAAAACAAGGGAAAATGATGTTTATGATTGCACTGGGCCTTAAATAATGACAGGGGAAAACAACTAATGCCTCCCACCACCTCCATAATGCCCATCCACTGCTCCTTAAGAGAGAGACTCAAGGTCCAATGGAGGGCCAAGGTGTAGGGGCGTAGGGTCTAGATACGGAGGACAGCACTTCATTAAGATCTCAGATAATTGTCCACCACCCGCCCCCCCAATATAATACTGAATGTGTACCACTGAGACCTCACACACACACACCCTCTGGCGACACAGGGGTCTCAAGCTCCCACGCGCAGGATCATGGGAAGGAATGAAATGTGAGGAATTAGCCTCCTGGTTGGCTGTTGGGCGGGCGGGCGGCCTTGGCGACGGCCATCCGAGTCAGTGGTTGTCAAACACACACACCTACCTCTCGGTCGCAGCCTCTGGCGGGATAATTCTCTTAACGTGTGCAGATTCCGCTCTGCTCTTAATAAACATAATGACGGCGAGGCACAATTTGCAGGACTACATAATTACCTGTTAATTGTGTCACTGAAAACGCATTAATCACAGACATACCAAGTACAGCCAGGAAGGAGAATTAAGCGTAATTTGGCAGGATGAATTCGAGAGAGCGCTTTTTTATTTAGTTAAATGGGTCAGCATGATCTCAGCCATAACACTGTCCCCTTTGGGAGTTTGTGCAAATGAGTGCCCTCCAACCCCGAGATATGATTTTCCAAGATGGCGTAGCAGTTCAGACGTCCTGTCGTGTCTCGTGTATATATATATATATATATATATATATATATATATATATATATTTACATATTTTTTTCTTCACTTATCTTTTTACATTTTTTTATTCTAAATACTCAACCTCAAAGCACTCTCCTGCAACCCGCCTCATCAATTTAAAAAAAAAAAGAAAGTATTATTTACCTCATCTGAATTCCACGACAGAAGCTAGCCAGAGGTTAGCCATTTTCACTGGCTAACGTTGAAGTTCAGCTAGCTACGGTTAGCTGTCCTCAGCTATCCATCAGCTCGAAAAGCTATCGCCAGTTTTTGTACAGCGCGACTCAGACCAGAGCATATCGGACCTATTCTCTCCTTTCCTCGATTTCTACCGCAGGCTCTGGACATTCACACCTGGATCTTGCAGCTAACTAGCTGCTACCTGAGTGACTATTGGCAACGTCGGTCACGGAATTAACACACATTATTACGGAGCTAGCTAGCTAGCCAGCTGAAGAGTTCCGTCAGCCACTCGTGGGCTATTCCTGAGCTAGCCAGCTGAAGTGTCTCCTGGGCTACAACTCACCTATCCTGACCCGTTTTACTGCCGATGCGGAGCCCCATTGGGTCTTCACGACTGGATCACCGACGTTATCTGCCCGAGGGAGTTGTCCAACTGGCCCCTCCGTCGCGACGTAACCTGATCGCCCATCTGCGGCCAGCTAATCGTTAGCTGTCTTTTCGGCTGCGATCTGAATAGGTCTGTCGGACACTTTTCTTGGGCCACTATAACTAACTATTTTGCCTACTTGGACAGGTCCCCCCTTCCACACGGAACCCCACTAACCCACAGATGGAAACGCACGAGGCGGCTAAAAACAGACCTCCCTCCCATCTTCCACCAGCTTGCTACCTATGGCCCGGCTAGCTGTCTGAATCTCACTGGACCCTCTGATCACTCGGCTAAGCATGCCTCTCCTTAATGTCAATATGCCTTGTCCATTGCTGTTCTGGTTAGTGTTTATTGGCTTATTTCACTGTAGAGCCTCTAGCCCTGCTCATTATACCTTATCCAACCTCTCAGTTCCTCCACCCACACATGCTATGACATCCTCTGGTTTCAATGATGTTTCTAGAGACAATATCTCTCTCATAATCACTAAATGCCTAGGTTTACCTCCTCTGTACTCACATCCCACCATACCTTTGTCTGTACATTACACCTTGAAGCTATTTTATCGCCCCCAGATACCTGCTCCTTTTTCTCTCTATTCTGGATGTCACAGACGACCAATTCTTATAGCTTTTAGCCGTACCCTCATACTTATTCTTCCCTGCTCCTCTGGGGATGTAGAGGTGAATCCAGGCCCTGCAGTGCCTGGCTCCACTCCTACTCCCCAGGCGCTCTCTTTTGATGACTTCTGTAACCGTAATAGCCTTGGTTTCATGCATGTTAACATTAGAAGCCTCCTCCCTAAGTTTGTTTTATTCACTGCTTTAGCACACTCTGCCAACCCGGATGTCCTAGCTGTGTCTGAATCTTGGCTTAGGAAGTCCACCAAAAACTGTGAAATCTTCATCCCTAACTACAACGTTTTCAGACAAGATAGAACGACCAAAGGGGGCGGTGTTGCAATCTACTGCAGAGATAGCTTGCAGAGTTCTGTCCTGCTGTCCAGGTCTGTACCCAAACAATTTGAACTTCTACTTTTAAAAATCCACCTCTCCAAAAACAAGTCTCTCACCGTTGCCGCCTGCTATAGACCCCCCTCGGCCCCTAGCTGTGCTCTGGACACCATATGTGAACTGATTGCCCCCATCTATCTTCAGAGCTCGTGCTACTAGGCGACCTAAACTGGGACATGCTTAACACCCCAGCCATTCTACAATCCAAGCTTGATGCCCTCAATCTCACACAAATTATTAATGAACCCACCAGGTACAACCCCAAAGCCGCAAACACTGGCACCCTCATAGATATCATCCTAACCAATGTGCCCTCTAATTACACCTCTGCTGTTTTCAACCAAGATCTCAGCGATCACTGCCTCATTGCCTGCACCCGTAATGGGTCAGCGGTCAAACGACCTCCACTCATCACTGTCAAACGCTCCCTGAAACATTTCAACGAGCAAGCCTTTCTAATCGACCTGGCCCTGGTATCCTGGAAGGATATTGACCTCATCCCGTCAGTAGAGGATGCCTGGTTATTTTTTTAAAATGCCTTCCTCTCCATCTTAAATAAGCATGCCCCTTTCAAGAAATTTAGAACCAGGAACAGATATAGCCCTTGGTTCTCCCCAGACCTGACTGCCCTTAACCAACACAAAAATATCCTGTGTCGTTCTGCATTAGCATCGAACTGCCCCCGCGATATGCAACTTTTTAGGGAAGTTAGAAACCAATACACACAGGCAGTTAGAAACGCCAAGGCTAGCTTTTTCAAACAGAAATTTGCTTCGTGCAACTCCAACTCTAAAAAGTTCTGGGACATTGTAAAGTCCATGGAGAATAAGAACACCTCCTCCCAACTGCCCACTGCACTGAGGATAGTAAACTCTGTCACCACCGATAAGCCCACTATAATTGAGAATTTCAATAAGCATTTTTCTACGGCTGGCCATGCTTTCCACCTAACTACCCCTACTGCACTCAACAGCACTGCACCCCCCACAGCTACTCGCCCAAGCCTCCCCCATTTCTCCTTCTCCCAAATCCATTCAGCTGATGTTCTGAAAGAGCTGCAAAATCTGGACCCCTACAAATCAGCTGGGCTTGACAATCTGGACCCTTTCTTTCTAAAATTATCTGCCGAAATTATTGCAACCCCTATTACTAGCCTGTTCAACCTCTCTTTCGTGTCGTCTGAGATTCCCATAGATTGGAAAGCAGCTGCTGTCATCCCCCTCTTCAAAGGAGGTGACACTCTTGACCCAAATTGCTACAGACCTATATCCATCCTACCCTGCCTTTCTAAGGTCTTCGAAAGCCAAGTCAACAAACAGATTACCGACTATTTCGAATCCCACCGCACCCTCTCCGCTATGCAATCTGGTTTCAGAGCTGGTCATGGGTGCACCTCAGCCACGCTCAAGGTCCTAAACGACATCGTAACCGCCATCGATAAGAAACAATACTGTGCTGCCGTATTCATTGACCTGGCCAAAGCTTTTGACTCTGTTAATCACCACATCCTCATCGGCAGACTTAGTAGCCTTGGTTTCTCAAACGATTGCGTCGCCTGGTTCACCAACTACTTCTCTGACAGAGTTCAGTGTGTCAAATCAGAGGGCCTACTGTCTGGACCTCTGGCAGTCTCTATGGGGGTACCACAGGGTTCAATTCTTGGGCCAACTCTTTTCTCTGTATACATAAATGATGTCGCTCTTGCTGCTGGTGAATCTCTGATCCACCTCTACGCAGACGACACCATTCTGTATACTTCTGGCCCTTCTTTGGACACTGTGTTAACAACCCTCCAGACGAGCTTCAATGCCATTCAACTCTCCTTCCGTGGTCTCCAACTGCTCCTAAACACAAGTAAAACTAAATGCATGCTCTTCAACCGCTCGCTGCCTGCACCTGCCCGCCCATCCAGCATAACTTCTCTGGACGGTTCTAACTTAGAATTTGTGGACAACTACAAATACCTAGGTGTCTGGTTAGACTGTAAACTCTCCTTCCAGACTCACATCAATCATCTCCAATCCAAAGTGAAATCTAGAATTGGCTTCCTATTTCGCAACAAAGCATCCTTCACTCATGCTGCCAAACATACCCTCGTAAAACTGACCATCCTACCAATCCTCGACTTCGGCGATGTCATTTACAAAATAGCCTCCAATACCCTACTCAACAAGCTGGATGCAGTCTATCACAGTGCCATCCGTTTTGTCACCAAAGCCCCATATACAACCCACCACTGCGACCTGTATGCTCTCGTTGGCTGGCCTTCACTTCATAATCGTCGCCAAACACATTGGCTCCAGGTCATCTACAAGACCCTGCTAGGTAAAGTCCCCCATAATCTCCGCTCACTGGTCACCATAGCAGCACCCACCTGTAGCACGCGCTCCAGCAGGTATATCTCTCTGGTCACCCCTAAAGCCAACTCCTCCTTTGGTCGTCTCTCCTTCCAGTTCTCAGCTGCCAATGACTGGAACGAACTACAAAAATCTCTAAAACTGGAAACACTTATCTCCCTCACTAGCTTTAAGCACCAGCTGTCAGAGCAGGTCACAGATCTCTGCACCTGTACATAGCCCATCTTTAATTTAGCCCAAACTACTACCTCTTCCCCTACTGTATTTATTTATTTTATTTATTTTGCTCCTTTGCACCATATTATTTATATTTTAACTTTTAACTTTCTTCAAACTACAAATCTACCATTCCAGTGTTTTTCTTGCCATACTTTATTTACTTTACCACCATGGCATTTTTTTGCCTTTACCTCCCTTATCTCACATCATTTGCTCACATTGTATATAGTCTTATTTTTTTTCTACTGCATCATTGATTGTATGTTGTTTTACTCCATGTGTAACTCGGTGTTTTTGTATGTTGTCGAACTGCTTTGCTTTATCTTGGCCAGGTCGCAATTGTAAATGAGAACTTGTTCTCAACTTGCCTACCTGGTTAAATAAAGGTGAAATAAAAATAAATAAATAAAAAATGCGATGGGGAAGTTTCTTGAATTAGCGAAGCTAACGAGATATGCCGCGTTACGGGAGCCTGGACAGAAATATGAGAAGAGCACACTTTAGTGATAGGGGGAAAAAAAATCTACAGTTACATATCAGGATTTTTTTTAAACGATATATATATATATATATATATATATATCGTATCGACAATATCGCACAATTCTTTTTTATATCGTATATGCACTTAAGTAGCGTGATTCTGTATCGTGAGGTCCCTGGCAAATCCCAGCACTAGCACACTTAGTGTTTCACCTTGGAGGTGTGTGTGTCTGTGGGAATGTGTGCATGTATACACAGGAGAGTCAAAGCAAGCACACACTCATATAAAGTTATGAGTGAGGATTGTTGCAGGCTGGCAGCTTACTGCTTCACTAGCGCTGACTCAGGGTAATCCAAACTGAACAACAACACTGTAGTGGTCCGATCCATTCAGATACCACCAGACACCCTCTCCCTCCTGACGCCACTGTCCTACCCTTTTACTTCTTCTCTCACCAAACAGGCACAGGTGAAACAGGTGTCTTTCTCTCTAAACCTTTGACCTCTGATCGGGTTGTCCGTGTAACACACACCCTTGGCCCGCCGATGAACTCACCCAGACTCGTCTCCACTCTCCACATACTCACGACCTGCCGCTATACCCATGGTGACCGCACTGGGGCCTCTAGAGGCCGTAACTATACTCAAGCCTCTGCCAGCACCTGCTGAAGGTGACCTGGGGGCCACGGGGTCCCAAGAGACAGAGAGGGGCCTCCGTACACAATGGATGGGCTGGGTTTACCGTAGGGATGGAGGGGGGGGACAGAGGACAGCACAATCCTGCCTTTGTAGGTGTCAGTACTGGGGCCTGACTGACCCCTTTACTGCTTCTAGATCTCAGCATTGATCGGTAGGGGTAGGAGTTTTTTCACGTGATCATGCCAGCAAAAACTCCAGGCTCTAGTTGTAGGGTCTAAGGCCAATGCCTAAAAGCATGTCTGTCTGTCCGTCACTCCGTCTGTCTGCTCGTCAATGTGTAGAGTGTGTGTGGGCATTTGTGTTAAGTGTGTCTCAGTGAGTTGCTGAGTGTTTGTCCCCCCTCACTCACCGTAGCTCCCTCAGCACGATCTGCAGAAAGCCCAGGGCAGAGCTCAGCTCCGACTGGCGGCAGGCAGGCAGCAGCAGACCGAACCCCTCGTTGAGTAGCTTCTCCTCCGACAGACCGAGACTCGCGCTCGTCTCAAACACCTCGGCCACACCCTCAAGGTAGGACCCCAGGGGGCCCCAGAGGGCCAGGCGGCGAGACGGTTCTGTGGTCTTCAGGTAGAACTCCCTGGCTGTCTGAGAGAAGGAGGAGGCCAGCCAGCTAGCTTGGGCCCCCACATCAAGGCCCCTCTCCTGGAAGAGCAGTAAGAGAGCCAGCTGGCCCCTCCACACCAGGCTCCGCTGGGCAGGGGGGGAGTCCGGAGGGAGCAGGCCCAGCAGCTCACAGGCCCGGCCGGCCACGTCTTCCAGCTCGGCCTGCCGGGCCACCACAACGAACAGCAGCAGGAAGTTCATCAGCCCAGCCTCGGAGAGTTCCTGCATCCGTCGCTGGTGGAACTTGGAGTACACCCTGGAGAGGTGTGAGCGAGAGAGATGGATGAGAAACAAGGGACATGAGTTTCCATTGGTCATAAGATGAAGAGATAGTAATGTCACAGTTCAAATTGAGTGTGTGACATATTATTCATCTTTCACTGAGACTTTGCATTGCTCTAGTCAAGATCAGACTGCACCGCCCAAACCAAAATTCAAGTCTTCAAATGTTTATGGGTAGATCTCCCCACCCGCACCTTCCTCCATCACTCCTTCTCTGGTGCTGATGAGAGGCATGCCAGGTGTGTGTGTGTATGAGAAAAACACCCAGCGCATCGTTGTTAGATCCTACGGGCACTGTGAACAAATGCCTTTAGAGATCATGATAAAATGTCAGACACTCAGCAGTAGGCACGCAGTCACCCTCTCCGCAGTCAAACCAATCTACTGCAACACCAGTTAGGAGATCAATAACTACCACACACACACCACCCGGGGCTGTGACGGTCATGACATTTTGCCAGCCGGTGATTGTCAAGCAAATAACTGCCGGCCTCACGGTAATTGACCGTTAATTTAAATAAAACACATTTAGCATCTCCTGGCTTTCATGCATAGCCTACAAGCCACTGATGCAGATCTTTGAAACATCTACAGTACCAGTCAAAAGGTTGGACACACCTACTCATTCATTTCTACATTGTAGAATTATAGTGAAGACATCAAAACTATGAAATAACACACATGGAATCATGTAGTAACCAAAAAAAAAGTGTTAAATCAAAATATATTTTATATTTGAGATTCTTCAAAGTAGCCACCCTTTGCCTTGATGACAGCTCTGCAAACTATTGGCATTCTCTCAACCAGCCTTTTTTTATTTTACCTTTATTTAACTAGGCAAGTCAGTTAAGAACAAATTCTTATTTTCACTGACGGCCTAGGAACAGTGGGTTAACTGCCTTGTTCAGGGGCAAAACAACAGATTTTTACCTTGTCAGCTCAGGGATTTGATCTTGCAACCTTTCGGTTACTAGTCCAATGCTCTAACCACTAGGCTACCTGCCGCCCCCATGAGGTAGTCACCCGGAATGCATTTCAATTAACAGGTGTGCCTTGTTAAAAGTTAATTTGTGTAATTTCTTTCCTTCTTAATGTATTTGAGACAATCAGTTGTGTTGTGACAAGGTAGTGGTGGTATACAGAAGATAGCCCTATTTGGTAAAAGACCAAGTCCATATTATGGCAAGAACTGCTCAAAAAAGCAAAGCGAAATGACAGTCCATCCTTACTTTAAGGCATGAATGTCAGTCAATCCGGAAAATGTCAAGGACTTTGAACGTTTTTTCAAGTGCAGTCGCAAAAACCATCAAGCGCTATGATGAAACTGGCTCTCATGAGGACCGCCACAGGAAAGGAAAACCCAGAGGTACCTCTGGTGCAAAGGATAAGTTAGAGTTAACTGCACCTCAAATTGCAGCCCAAATAAATGCATCAGAGTTAAAGTGACAGACGCATCTCAACATCAACTGTACAGAGGAGACTGCGTGAATCAGGCCTTCATGGTCGAATTGCTGCAAAGAAACCACTTCTAAAGGACACCAATAAGAAGAAAAGACTTGCTTGGGCCAAGAAACGCGAGCAATGGACATTAGACCAGTGGAAATCTGTCCTTTGGTCTGATGAGTCCAAATTTGAGATTTTTGTTTCCAACCGCTGTGTCTTTGTAAGACGCAGAGTAGGTGAACGGATGATCTCCGCATGTGTGGTTCCCACCGTGAAGCATGGAGGAGGTGTGATGGTGCTTTGCTGGTGACACTTGTGATTTATTTTGAATTGAAGGCACACTTAACCAGCATGGCTACCACAGCATTCTGCAGCAATACACCATCCCATCTGGTTTGCGCTTAGTGGGACTATCATTTGTTTTTCAACAGGAAAATTACCCAAAACACACCTCCAGGCTGTGTAAGGACTATTTGACCAAGAAAGAGGGTGGGGATGGAGTGCTGCATCAGATGACCTGGCCTCCACAATCACCCGACCTCAACCCAATTGAGATGGTTTGTGATGAGTTGAACCGCAGAGTGAAGGAAAAGCAGCCAACAAGTGCTCAGCATATGTGGGAACTCCTTCAAGACTGTTGGAAAACCATTCCTCATGAAGCTGGTTGAGAGAATGCCAAGAGTGTGCAAAGCTGTCATCAAGGCAAAGGGTGGATACTTTTGAAGAAGACTGGTACTGTATATGTTTGATTTGTTTAACACTTTTTTGGTTACTACATGATTCCATATGTGTTATTTCATAGTTTTGATGTCGTCAGTGGGTTAAACTGCCTTGTTCAGGGCAGAACGACAGATTTTTACCTTGTCATTCGATCTAGCAACCTTTCGGTTACTGGCCCAACGCTCTAAACACTAGGCTACCTGCCTAGTGGTTAGAGAAAAGAAAAACAGCAGTGGGAAATGGATTTATAGTTTGTCTGTAACAGGTTGGGAGGCTTTTTCCTGTGTTTTCTGTCTGTCAGACAAACAGTCCGTCTGTGTGTTTGTTTATCCTGGACAGCTTTTTCCGGAGGCGAGCAGATGCTCACGACTCCCAGCATAAGAGATCAGCGCTCTCCCAGTCGATCCCATTAATGCAGCCACCACAGGCCTCCCACGGAGCCAGCAGGAACACTGCCGGAACGCCGTAAGCACGCCCCGGCTCTTCTCGAGGGAACTGGAGCAGAGAGAGGGAGAGGGGGTGTTCTAATCTGGACCAGGCCCAGCCCAGTCCAGTCCCTGCCAGCAACCTTCCTGCCGCTGCCCACCCCCATCCGTGCTGGAAACCAACACGGCTTCGTTAAGGGGAATTAACCGCCATGCTCGTTAGCTAATTAGCCTTCATGTCTGCGGAGCGGCTGAGCACGTTCCAGACAGAGGGAAGTCATTAGGTGGATTTATCCTCCTCGCTGGCGCCCAGCCGGGCCCGTCCCAGGCCACGTTCTGATGTTGGGATCCATGGGCTTGGATGGGCTTATTGTCTTTGGTCTCCCCCAGAAAGAGGAGCCATAACTGGGGGAGTTTGGGAAGCAGCTGTGGGTTTTATGTGGGGCTCAGTGGGACTAGGCTGGTCTCGACTGGGAGGAGAGGAGAGGCAAGTGGAGGTTCCTCCCGAGACACCTGCTTTCCCTGGGAGTCTGAGCAAATAGCAAAGCCTCAGAGAGGGGCTGTGCCACACCTGGCAGGCACAGACACGTCAAGATCAAGGCACAGAGAGTCGTGTCTGTGAATGTGGACTCACCTGTCCCCCTTGGGGGTATTATTAGTATTTCATATCAACATAATATTGAACTAAACTAGTTTAGCTCCATTTAAAGAGTACCATAGGGGTTTAACTGGCCTCCTTTTCTGTACCCCTCCATGTTACCCATCCCCCCCACACACACACACACACACATCCCTCACCTGCCCTTGATCTGCCTCCAAGGGGCGCCACCTGCGTTCTCCTGGGCCAGGTAGAGAGCCAGCACTCTGAGGAAGATGTGAAAGGAGTTGGCTGAGCGGTACAGCTGGGTGTGGCCGGAGGAACGAAGGGGGGAGGGGGAGCAGCAGCTCCGGGCCTGGTCCAACAGGGCCAGGGGAGTTCTGCTCACGCTGCCGAGCCCCGACACCCCTAACCAGGGCACTGTGAACGAACCGCTCTGAAGGGAAGGGGAGAATGTAATTGGGATATTTTAGGGGGGATTAATGGGCACATAATTCTGCTGTATATAATAATAGAATAACATCTCATACACATCAAACATACTGTACATTACATATTGTCCATGTTTTAGAGTGGTGTGTTAGAGGTATTCTTTACCAGGTTTTTGCTGTAGTACTCCCAGAGTGTGGTGACAGTGCTGTTGTTAGGTTTCCACAGCAGAGACAGACTCAGGCAGCAGTGGACGTGCATTCTGATCTGATCCTCCTGTAGCGCTCTCTGCAACACACACAGACCAATCAACAAACTAATTATAACTGTACACACAAACCATGCACCCATCCATAACCCATATCCTCTTTGAGCGAGAGCCTACCTTAGGGTTACGGTTACAGGTGGACTTGAGCAGCTCACCCACAAAACTCCAGTTGTCCTCCAGCTGTTTCTGTGAGACCAGAGCATACATTATATTACCAACAAAACATAGTCTAATAAGCTTGGCAAGAAGTCAAAATTGCAGGGGATGCGATCGGGACAAATCAGGATTTTGACCGTTTCAACTATAAATGGAGGACACATTTCAGAAATTCAGCCATATCTGATTAATCAGGAAAAACCACACCCCTTTACAGTTTAGGACATCCCTCTTTATAGCCCCCTAATCTCAGGTAGATTACCTCGTTTTGGAAGGCCCCGTTGCGGCTGTATTGTCCCAGCTCAGCCAAGTGAGTGACAAGCCACCAGGTGAAGCCCAGAGGGTCTTTACAGTGTGTAGGGAGCACACCGTACTGCTCTGCTACAGGCTGGCTACTGATCAGAGACCGCAGCAGTTTGTTCATGTAGTTCCAGAAAGACTGGAGGAAACACACACAAGTGAACACACACACACACAGTTGTAAATACAAACACCATGTCAAATTTGATTCATTGCAGTGGTCACCGAATCATAGAGTTACATCAACTGTGAATGTGTGTTCACCTGTGTGTGTAACACTTTGCTCCTGTGTTCCAGTAAGTGTATAAGTAGTATCCACAGCTCTTTGGTGCAGGTGCAGTGGTAGTGATGGCTGGTCAGGGCCTCAGTAGGCCTTACCTAGAACAGAGGAAAGAGTTAGTAGCCTCTTCCGAGGGTATTCCTAACTCTTACGGAGATGTAAATGTTGCCTGTAGGCTTTAAACTACCTATCAATTTCACCCTTTCCAGGCAGTATTATAACCGTATGAAAAGTTATTAGGAATTTGTTTTTCTTCACACCCAACTCTTAGACACAACCACATTGCTTACATCCGCCATGACAGGCTCATTGTCCACCCTCCCTCACAGAAGCCTGGAAGGGATGAGAGAGCCAAGCCTATGGGTTCGTAGCTTCAACCCTGCAGCACACACACCAATTGATTAATGGACTGCTGAATGCATTTTATTTATTTTTTATCTTGCTTTGTTTGCTCTTTTCACTATGATGTCTATCTCTGATAAGCTACCAAGGAAAGGGCTGAAAATAGCCCATATTAATATATGTAGCCTTAGAAATAAGGTTCATGAAATCAATAACTTGCTAACATCAGATAACATTACTAGCCATTTCTGAGAGTCACTTGGATAATTCATTTGATACAGCAGCAGCAATACAGGATATAACATCTATAGAAGAGACAAAAATGCTTATGGGGGAGGTGTTGCTGTATATATTCAGAGCCATATCCCTGTAATGCTTACAGAAGGTCTTATGTCAAGTGTTAATGAAGTGTTGTGGTTGCAGGTTCACTTGGCTCATCTAAAGCCTTTTCTTTTGGGGTGTTGCTATAGGCCACCAAGTGCTAACAGTCAGTATCTAAATAATGTGTGTGAAAAGCTTGATAGTGTATGTGATGTAAACAGAGAGGTCTACTTTCTGGGGGACCGGAATATTGACTGGTTTTCATCAAGTTGTCCATTCAAGAGGAAGCTTCTTACGTTAACCAATGCCTGTAATCTGTTTCAGGTTATTAATAAACCTACCAGGGTGTTTACAAACACTACAGGAACAAGATCATCCACATGTATCAATCACATTTTTACTAATACTGTAGAACTTTGTTCTAAAGCTGTATCCGTACCCATTGGATGCAGTGATCACAATATAGTAGCTATATCCAGAAAAGCCAACGTTCCAACAGCTGGGCCTAAAATAGTGTATAAGAGATCATACAAAAGATTTTGCTGTGACTTATGTGGATGATGTTAAAAATATATGTTGGTCTGATGTGATTAATAAGGAGCATCCAGACCCTGCACTTGATGAATTTATGAAATTGTTTCTTCCAATTATTGATAAACATGCACATGTTAAAAAACTGACTGTTAGAACTGTTAAGGCTCCATGGATTGATGAGGAATTGAAAAACTGTATGGTTCAAAGAGATGGGGCAAAAGGAGTGGCTAATAAGTCTGGCTGCCCATCTGACTGGCTGACTTACTGCATATTGATTACTTCATTGGCAAAGTGGGCAAACAATGAACAGTGAGCCAAGAAAACAATTAATCAAAGAAAATATTAGCATGTTTTTATTTTGTAAAGTTAGTGTGGGATTGTTATTGATCAATAATGACAAACCTCCTGGCATTGACAACTTAGATGGAAAGCTACTGAGTATGATAGTTGACTATGGACACTCCTATCTGTCATATCTTTAATCTGAGCCTAGAGGAAAGTCTGTCCTCAGGCCTGGAGGGAAGCCAAAGTAATTCAACTACCCAAGAGTGGTAAAGCGGCCTTTACTGGTTCTAACAGCAGGCCTATAAACTTTCTGAAAGCTCTTAGCAAACTGTTGGAAAGAATTGTGTTTGACCAAATACAGTGCTATTTCTCTGTAAACAAATTAACAACAGACTTTCAGCATGCTTATAGAGAAGGGCACTCAAAATGTACTGCACTGACACAAATGACTGATGATTGATTGAAAGAAATTGATAATAAGAAGATTGTGGGTCCTGTACTGTTAGATTTCATGCAGCCTTTGATATTATTGACCATAACCTGTTGTTGAAAAAAAACTTGTGTTATGGCTTTTCAACCTCTGTCATATCATGGATTCAGAGCTATCTAACAGAACTCAAATGGAAGCTTATCTAATGTCAAACATGTAACGAGTGGTGTACCGCAGGGCAGCTCTCTAGGCCCTCTACTCTTTTCTATTTCTATCAATGACCTGCCACTAAACAAAGCATGTGTGTCCATGTATGCTGATGATTCAACCATATAAGCATCAACATCCCCAGCTAATAGTCAATGAAACCCTTAGAGTTATAGTCTGTTTTGGAATGGGTGGCCAGTAATGAGCTGGTCCTGAACATCTCTAAAACTAAGAGCATTGTATTTGGTAAAAAAATTATAAAAGTTCTAGACCTCAGCTGAATCTGGTAATGAATGGTGTGGCTGTTGAACAAGTTAAGGAGACTAAATTACTTTGCGTAAACTGTCATGGTCAAAACATATAGATTCAATGGTTGTAAAAAGAGGTCGACCGATTATGATTTTTCAACGCTGATACCGATTATTGGAGGGCCAAAAAAGCCGATACCGATTAATCGGCCGATTTTTTTTATTTTATTTATTTGTAATAATGACAATTACAACAATACTGAATGAACACTTATTTTAACTTAATATAATACATAAATACTAATCAATTTAGCCTCAAATAAATAATGAAACATGTTCAATTTGGTTTAAATAATGCAAAAACAAAGTGTTGGAGAAGAAAGTAAAAGTGCCATGTAAAAAAGCTAACTTTTAAGTTCCTTGCTCAGAACATGAGAACATATAAAAGCTGGTGGTTCCTTTTAACATGAGTCTTCAATATTCCCAGGTAAGAAGTTTTAGGTTGTAGTTATTATAGGAATTATAGGACTATTTCTCTCTATACGATTTGTATTTCATATACCTTGACTATTGGATGTTCTTATAGGCACTTTAGTATTGCCAGTGTAACAGTATAGCTTCCGTCCCTCTCCTCGCTTCTACCTGGCCTCGAACCCGGAACACATCGACAACAGCCACCCTCGAAGCAGCGTTACCCATGTAGAGCAAGGGGAACAACCACTCCCAAGTCTCAGAGCGAGTGACGTTTGAAACGCTATTAGCGCGCACCCGGCTAACTAGCTAGCCATTTCATATCAGTTACACCAGCCTCATCTTTGGAGTTGACAGGCTTTAAGTCATAAACAGCGCAATGCGAAGGGCTTCTGTCAAAATGCACGAAAGTGCTATTTTGAATGAATGCTTACGAGCCTGCTGCTGCCTACCATCGCTCAGTCAGACTGCTCTATCAAATCATAGACTTAATTATAACATAACACACAGAAACACGAGCCTTAGATCGAATCCGGAAACTATCACGTTTATTCTTTCAGTGAAATACAGAAACGTTCCGTATTTTACCTAACGGGTGGCATCCATAAGTCTAAATGTTCCTGTTACATTGCACAACCTTCAATGTTATGTCATAATTACGTAAAATTCTGGCAAATTAGTTCGCAACGAGCCAGGCGGCCCAAACTGTTGCATATACCCTGACTCTGCGTGCAATGAATGGAAGAGATGTGACAATTTCACCTGGTTAATATTGCCTGCTAACTTGGATTTCTTTTAGCTAAATATGCAGGTTTAAAAATATGTACTTCTGTGTATTGATTTTAAGAAAGGCATTGATGTTTATGGTTAGGTACAGTCGTGCAACGATTGTGCTTTTTTCGCAAATGCGCTTTTGTTAAATCATCCCCCGTTTGGCGAAGTCAGTCTTTGTTAGGAAGAAATAGTCTTCACAGTTCGCAACGAGCCAGGTGGCCCAAACTGCTGCATATACCCTGACTCTGTTGCAGAGGTGACACATTTTCCCTAGTTAAAATAAATTCATGTTAGCAGGCAATAAAGATGCAGGTTTAAAAATATATACTTGTGTATTGATTTTAAGAAAGACATTGATGTTTACGGTTAGGTACAAGTTGGAGCAACGACAGACGTTTTTTGCGAATGCGCACCAATTATATGCAACGCAGGACAGGCTAGATAAACTAGTAATATCATCAACCATGTGTAGTTAACTAGTGATTATGATTTTTTTTTTATAAGATAAGTTTAATGCTAGCTAGTAACTTACCTTGGCTTCTTACTGCATTCGCGTAACAGGCAGGCTCCTCGTGGAGTGCAATGTAAAGCAGGTGGTTAGAGCGTTGGACTAGTTAACCGTAAGGTTGCATCCCCAAGCTGACAATGTAAAAATCTGTCGTTCTGCCCCTGAACAAGGCAGTTAACCCACCGTTCCTAGGCCGTCATTGAAAATAAGAATGTGTTCTTAACTGACTTGCCTAGTTAAAAAATATTTACATTAAAAATATTTTTTTTAAATAATAAAAAAATTCGGCAAATCGGTGGCCAAAAATACAGATTACCGATTGTTATTAAAACTTGAAATCAGCCCTAATTAATCGGCCATTCGGATTAATCGGTCAACCTCTAGTTGTAAAGATGGGGTGAGGACTGTCCGAAAAAAAGAGACGCTCTGCTTTTTTGACACCACTACAAAAAGCAAGTTCTACAGGCTCTAGTTTTGTCTAATCTTGATTATTGTCCAGTCGTGTAGTCCAGTGCTGCATGGAAAGACATAGTTAAGGTGCAGCTGGCCCAGAACAGAGCGGCACGTCTTGCACTTCATTGCAATCAGAGGGCTGATATAAATACTTTCTCTTGGCTAAGAGTTTAGGAGAGACTGACTGAATCACCTCTTCCATTTATAAGAAACATTAATGTGTTGAAAATCCCAAATTGTTTGCATAGTCATCTTACACACAACTCTGACACACACACTTACCCCACCAGAAATGCCACCTGGGGTATTTTCAGTCCCCAAATCCAGAACAAATTCAAGAAAGCATACAGTATTATATAGAGCCATTATTGCCTGGAACTCCGTTCAATCTCATATTGCTCAAATAAACAGCAAACTTGGTTTCAAAAAACAGATAAAGCAACACCTCACGGCACAACGCCTCTCCCCTACTTGACCTAGATAGTTTGTGTGTATGCATTGATATGTAGGCTACGTGTGCCTTAAACATTTTTTATGTAGTAGTTTTGTCCTTGCGCTGTTCTTGTCTATTAATGTTCCGTATTATGTCATGTTTCATGTGTATCCCAGGAAGAGTAGCTGCTGCTTTTGCAAAAGCTAATGAGGATCCTAATAAAATACAACAGTATACCACCCACCCACAGAGAGATGGGAGCACAGCGTCAGCCATAGTGTGGCGCCACTGGAACATTTTTAAGGGGTTTGCCTCATGGCTTACTCAATGGTTAGTGTTGTTAAGGAACACAACACACATGTATAACCCCATACACAGTACCTTGCTGTATTTGCCCATGGCCATGCCAGTGAGGTCAGAGAGCAGGTTGCAGAGATGCTCCTCAAACAGGCTGTTGTTGGTCAGGTTCTCCCCTGTCAGGTTCACAAAGTGGTGGGCGTACACCACCTGACCTGCAAAGGTCAAACAGACAAATAAGGATTCAGTAGACCTACAATACACTGACAATACCAGCCTCAACTTATTTTATTCTCTCTTCATATTGTGCATTTCAGATCCATTTTTGATTTTTACAATACTGCATATGTAATTTGTTTTGCCTTGGAAGATTACCCTATGATAGGTTAAACGAGATCCTAAATAACAACAATATAATCAACACATACCTTGCATCTTCTGCCCCAGCAGGTGGAGAATCTCCAACACTGACCAGTGGATGTCCAGGTGGAGGTGTAACAAATGCCAGGAGGGAGGAAACAGCTGTGGGGAGATATACAGTAAAAGCATACCAGGGTGTATACTTCAAAAATACTTCAAATATCTAAATTACTTTCACATACTTACGAAATGGGACATTTTATGTATGTGCTTTTCTAATAATGTAACTGATTGAACAAATCCTCACTATCAGTATCTGCAAGTTTGCAGTATGCCAAGACCCTTGATTTGAGAACAAAAGATATCTCAGTTTCAAGGTCTCAGCCTAGACAAGAAGCCTCCTGGGGTGTTGGGTGTTGTGTTGCGTCATGGGGTCTGTCACATGCATGACCCAGTATTGGTCAGTCACATGAATGAAGCAAACGTTAATGATTAATTAATTAATTATGAATGATGAATAAGCTAAATCATGCAAATAGAACTTGTCTGCAGTATATAAGAGAACTAATGGGACTGCCCCGGTAGAGCTCCTGATCGACATGTGTACTTGGTGAATTGAGTTGGTTGGAACCTCTCCAGGGCGCTGATAATAAATAATGATTCATTTCAGATTGACTTTGAGTGTCCCTGTGTAGAATTTCCACGACAGAGGTAAGTATTGAGATATATTTTCTTTGAAAAGACAAGTAGTTGAATATTTTAATGTATTTGGAAATACACTTGGAAAGTATTTGAAAAACTTAAATCCACTGACTCAAATACACTCTCAGGCATTTAACCCAGGTATTTGAAAATAGCATTTGAAATAAGTATGTGAACATACTGTCAAATACAATTTGGCAGACTATTTGTTTTTTACATTGAAATAGTCAAATAAAATTTTTTTGGGCTGTGCATTTGACTATTCAGTGTATTTGAATATTCAAATACACAGAAAAAGTATATTAAATACCAGATACTCAAATACACATATATTTGAACCCAGGTCTGGTATTCACTCACAATATTCATGCTTTTTGTGTGTGTGGGGCGGGGGGGGCTACCTTGCCCTGGTGCTGTATGGTGAGGGCACTCTGGATGTTGGCTGGCAGGTCTTTGAGGCGCCCTATGAAGAGGGTGACCCCAAAGAGCTCCTCCAGCAGAGCAGAGGGTAGCTGAGCCTCCAGCTCCTCATAGGGGTGACAGGGGCCCTCCTCCAGGGGACAGGTGGGCTCCAGGTACCTGCAGGGTGCAGAGGTCACACAGGGAATCACAGAAAAATCAGATGTCAGACCTGTATGCTGATCCTTTGACCTTTTAAACAAAAAACAAATCCTTACACTGTTTTACTGGAACTAGATACGCCTAGTAAATATAGCCTATGCCCTAGGCCAGGAACAGTCAGTGAGAATCAGTAATAACTGACCAGCAGCATTACCTGTATAGGAAGACTTTGACATATTGGAGAAACAGCACACATTGTTGCCTAAGGTCTTCTGCCTCATAATGGAGGCTGCTGGCTTGGCCTGAAACATAGCATTGTCAAGTACATACAGTACAACAAAACAGCACAAGATTTCCCCATCACAACAACCCAGAAAAATATCGAACCACCACCATACCAAATGAAATCACATCCCACTTGGTTATTACCACAAAGCTTTATCAAATTTCAACTTATGAACTCCTCACAAAACCATGAGCAGCAAGGTATACATTAAGTTGGCTTACCAAAGTCATGAGAGCTGGACTGCACCAGGGTCTCTAATTTAAGAAGCTTTTGCCTGAAAAGTGACAACAAATTGTGACATACTGACCTCGAAACCCTGAGAATTAGAGACCGTGAGGCAGTTATACATAGTCTGAAATAAATGAATGACACTCCACATTATCTGGCTGTATTCCCACCTGAACAGGCCGAACAAAAGCTTGGTAGATTCCACCAGAGCAGTCTCTGTCACCCATGGGAAACCAAAGATATCAACTGTGTCATCTTCATAGTCTGCAGGGGCTGGGGCCAGACGTAACAGCAGCCTATGGAAGACAATCGTAACTTAGATCTGCTGCAGCCTAAAAGACACTGAAGACAGGGAGTTTTCCAAAACAATATTGTCGGTAATGATTCTGTTGTATTATAACAAGGTCAACATATTATTTCTGTCCACTGTTATCAGCTGTCCAATCTGACGATCTTTTTAGGTTACTATGCGTCACATACGGTATGAAAGTCCCACCTACTTCCTGGATCATGTCCCATGCTGTTATTGAATGGCCTTCAAGATTATATTGCCAAATTCATGAAAACACAGTAATTTAAGATATATATTATATTTGTATTTGTGGATTAATTTACTCAATCAATCAGAAATCTTCACGAAAGGCATCGGGTAGAAGTCAATAATCCACAAATACTAATATAATTTTACATACATCTTAAACGACCACTTTTTTATTAAATTTGATTATATATTCTTCAAGGCCATTCAAAAACACTGTGGGACATGATCCATGAAGTAGGAGGGACTTTCCTTCTGTATTTACCATGACAAGTGCCTAATGTAATGCATCTGTACTCTTATACAGTAGATTATACACTGAATAAAGGTGTACTGAGGAGTATTTCTGAATGTAATAATTCATTTAAATTGACCGATTTCCTTATATGAACTGGTACTCAGTAAAATCTTTGAAATTGTTGCATGTTGCGTTTATATTTTTGTTCAGTATAATATTAGCCTGCCAAGATATGCCTTAGCATTGTGCTCATAGAGACGTTACCGTTTCAGGGAGCCCCTGCCAATATAACTGTCAGATGACAGTGACCGGGTGTCATCCCGACCCGGGTCAAATGCACAGGAGAAACAGGGTGGCAGGGCTGGGGTCAGCTCACACTGGCTTTCCCCTGCGAAGGGTGACACCGGCGGGGTCAGCGACTGGCTGATGTCCTCTTCCATTGTCTTCACTTTAGAGAAGCGACATTAAAGACACAATCTGTCATTTCAACAGTCTGGCCATGGCACTTTGGTTGGGAAGACGAGAAAGTGTCAAATTCATAGTTCGAGCTTACTGTTAGTAAGTTAAGTGCAGGGAATGACAATCAATGTTTTATCAATATAATCGTTTTTGAAACGATACAAATGACAACAGTTAAACAACACATCTATAAAACGTACACGTAGTTAGCCAAGTTAACCTTGTAATCTTACAGGGCTAATGTTGGCAAACCTCTAACGTTACTTAGCTAGCTAGCTAACGTTACAGTTCACTGAAATATTAACGTTTGATTTGTATAACTAACTCACTGTTCTATCTGTGCCGTGGTTCACTACTAGAAGCAGTTACTCTGAGTCTTGACTTTATGCCCCGCCGAGAATAACATCGTCAAAACACCTACATTAGCAGCACTGTTGAATAAACTACAGTTACACCATCAAATGAAATGCAAAGTAAAAAAAAAAAGCTTGGTTTGGTTAACGAGCTAGCTCACCTCCAGATGAAATCCTGAAATCCTTTCTGAATGCTCTGTTTGGGGTTTTCACTTCCGTCAATCTCTCCCGCGCAAAGGAGCACACAAGCTACGCATGCGCAAATACGGCACTGAAACCGATATCTCTCAGATGATTGGTCCGAAGTTCTGTCGAGAGGAGTGACGTAGCTGACCTGTTAAGTTGTAGCAAATACATTACAGTTATCGTTTGAATGATTAAAAAAAACAAGATTATAAAATAATGATACGCCTACCTACATGTGGGGGGAAAAGCCATCTAAACTTCTCAAGAATGGTTCAATGTTGGGAACCAAATCATAAAATCTAAAAATAATGAATGGTGTATGCAGCCTACTGAACCCTGTCATTGTCAGTGGCCCCTCTCGCGCTTGAGACTGGTCAATACATAAACACTTCCCTAGATAAACCTGTACGTATGTACTTTTTGTAACGATGGTTCCATTGAAACTGAAGCTCATACCTTGCTTTACTGTGGGTTATACAACGAAATTAGGGATGATCTTTTTTGTCAGCTGTCCAGGGAAAATGAAAATGTTAACATCTTGATGAGAATAATAAATGATGTAAAATGTTATCAGGTAACAATAATGTAATGCCTGCGCCAAAGCTTGGCAACTTACAACAACTGCGACGTTTCTTTATATGTGCCTAATTGTATTTTTATCCATTGTACTTTGTTTTGTTTTTGTTTTTTGAAGGCCATCTGATCAATATATATATTAAACTCAGTCGGGGTCTCAACTTACTGTTACATGTTAGAATAGTAGAACACACAAAGTGCAATTTCGAAATGTGGTTGTGCATCAGCAGTTTTTCTCTTTGTATGTCAGTTACTGATAGTCACTGAATTAGCCCATGTCATCTAACATTTTTATAATGGTAAATTGGTCTAGTAATGAGCTAATGTAGTAATCATGGTCAAATTACCATCGGGGCCCCCATTGATTTAGTTAGTCAAACTCACTCAGATATCATATTAAAAACAACAAATATTTCTCTCCACCCTATGGCAAAATGTGTAGAATTGCAGAGACTTTGCTGTAAAATTGCAAAAACATATCTGCCTCACGGCAAAATGTGTAGAATTGCACAAAATTAACTAAAACTCAAAAAACAACAACAGGGGGATGGTCATTTTTTTGCTCGCAATGTGGTTTGGTGTGGTGGGGTCAGGGGTTATGCACATGTGGACACACACATCCTCGAGCAACTGCGGCCCCTCATGATGATGTTCTTCTGGCCCCCACCTCCGTCAAAGTTGACTATCCCTGGTATAGTTGATGTAATACATTATATTTGTATGTCATTTGTAGCCTTGTATGAAAGTCACGTCCTATGCCCTTCCTTCCCCGACAGTCCGTCTCTTGGTGTCCCCGTCTCATTAAAAACAGTACAACAGCTAAATAAAATTGGACCCAGGCTAACCCTAATTTCCATATGCAGATCTGTCCGTGCGAAACGGTGTCTCGCGATCTCACCACGCTTTCATTCAAATGCATATTCACATATTTTGTAAAATCATTTTTGACAGCAGCAGAATGTTGTCGTTTGCTGGAGTAGTTTGTGACGGGATTTAATTCTCTTTCGTTTGGATACATGCTCGGGAACTATGGAATCTATAGGCTAGATAAGTCTACATACAACCGCGTGTTTATACCACTGGGCGAATTTGTATGAATATCCCCCTACACACCACAGGTAGAGACAACAAAGAGGACCGAGAGACATTGAATTGGATTTGTTTTCTTTGTGAGGCAACGAATATGTTTTACATAACATCAAGAGATCCAGACCCAAAAGCAAGCACATAGAGTTGTCTTGGATGTGAAGGTAGGTTCCATAATTTCTGCTAACCTTTCTTTGGAGAGAAGGGAGGGTAACTTCAACCTGTGTATATGAATAAATCCCCTTCCTACAAGGGAGTGTGTAACTTAAGTCTTTCCAAATTGTCCGTTATGTTGTGAGATGCTCAGTTGTGAGATGAATTCTGTCGTTTTATTATGAGATCAATTCTGTCATTTTATTCAGGGACGTTTCTAGCTATTTTTTGGTGTACCTAAGCTAGATTTGTTTGGGGGGGCCCACTTTCGGGAAAAACATTTGGCAGCATAAGGAACATTTTACAATTTTAAAGCAAATGTATGCAATTCCACACCTTTTTCCATGGGACAGAGAGAACATGTTGCAGTTTTAAAACGAATTTCCTGCAATTTTACACCTTTTTTCATGGGGTTGAGATAATTATTTTCAGTTTTTAATCACATTTCTTGCAGTTCTATACATTTTGCCATGGGATGGAGAAAACATGTTGCCATTTTAAAGCTAATTTCCTGCAGTTCTACATATTTTGCCATGACTTATGCCATGTTCATATGATATCTGAGTGAGAATAACTAACTAAATCAATGGGGGCCTCCTTGAGTTCAGGGCTCTTGGGCACGTGCGTGCCTTGCGTGCCCAGCCAGTAATTCAGCCATGATTACTACAAGGTTTAGATAGCTGGCTAGACTAACTTACCTAGCAGTCTATCAAATGTTAGCTGACATGGACTAATTGAGTGACTGACATAACTGCCCCCTAGCTGCCTCTTATTAACCCACCATAATATTGGCCTAGAAACTGCATTGATTTTATTATTTATTATTATTGCATTATTTAGTGCAATTTATTATATAGGGCTACTGTATTGCCCCCTTGGTGTAACCCATAATTGTGTCATGTATGTTGCAGTGAAACAGCAACTGTTTCTCGGAAATACAGTATTAGTCTTTACCTGTGAATATAATCAGCATGTATAATCAGCATGTGAGACATGCCAAGAGCTTGGGACTTTAAGGTTCTAGTATTCTTTTGAACTTAATAACATGAATTGGGGTATTTTGAGATACTATATATGTTAGGCGGAGTGGAACAGGGGAACCCCCGAGCAGACTCAGACAAGGAGACGGGGATGAAGTAACCAAGGTATTTATTGGAACATGGGCGGGTCACTGGAGACCTGGTGCTGAGGCTGGAGCGAGAAGGGTTGAGACAGGGTAAGCAGGCCCGGGGGGATTCCAAGGGAGTAGTAGAGTGGGGAATCCAGGACAGAGTAGCAGGATGACAAGACGTGGGACAGGAGACAGGGACCAGAGTCAGAGCGGGCAGAACTGTAGCGGAGAGGAAAACAGCATCAGGCAGGGAAACAGGATCTGAATAGTAACAAATAGCTAGAAGCGTAGACTGACTGAGCAGAGATTACGATCTTGCAGCGTGGAAGTGGCAGGGCTGAGTATTTGTAGAGGTCTTGATTATGGAACAGGTTGCAGCTGGTGGGGATCGGCTCTGACTCCAGCACACCTGTCTCCAACCACACAATCACACACACACACAGAGAGGGAGAGGGAGAGGGAGAGAGTACTGGGGGATGCATAGAGAAAATGCATATTGATGTGGAAATTAGTTGAGGCGACTGATAAGAGTGTCTTCTGAGTGGAGGAAGCTAAGCTGTTAGCAGCATGCTGACCCCCATTACGGCACTGATAACAGCTTAGCTTCCTCCACTGTTTAACTACCCTATGCTGGGCTCAAACCAAGTGTCCTCTGTTTCACAACACAGGTAACTGTCCACCTTGACAATGTGCAAACCGATTGAGCCATACAAAAGGGACCCCTTGGATTGCTCCATCAACGACATTTCAAGATAGCTGTGGAGGGAGCTTACGGTACATTCTTAACTCTGTTACACTCATCCCTTCTAAACTCGCTAGACAGCGAGCAACCCCGACCATTGAGCGAAGGCCAACTGTCGATGCGGGTCACGTCACCACAACAGGTCAAGGCAGGCAGGGGTCAATAACCAGAGTAGTGGGGGAAAGGTACTTGATGCGATGAGGCCTGGGTCCAGGATGTCCCTGGTGGGGACCCTGCACCTCTCCTCCGGGCCATAACCCTCCCAGTCAACCAAGTACTCGAACCCACTGCCCCGAGGTTGAACCTTCAGGGGACGCCTCACCGTGTAAGCCGGTTGGCCGTCTCTGAGACGATTGAGAGGGGTGGGCCTGGAAACAGGAGACAAAGGGCTGTGAGACATGGATTTTACTCTGGACACATGAAAGGTGGAATGTATACGAAGGGTACTGGGCAACAGAAGACAAACGCAGAGGGGCTAATCCTTTTGGTGATGGGAAAAGGGCCATAAACCGGGGGGGAGAGCTTGCAGGATTCCACCCGGAGGGGCAGATCCCAGGTGGATAGCCGTACCTTCTGCCCGAGACAATACCGGGGAGCCGGTATCACTTGTCGTCGATACCAGGAGGTGGTCTTGAGGAGGGCCGACCGGGCTCCTGGGCAGAAGGAACATCTGGGCAGAAGGAATGTTGACCTCTTCCTCCTGCTCGGGGAAGAGCAGGGGCTGATACCCCAGGGAACACTCAAAAGGAGATAGGCCTGTAGCAGAGCAGGGAAGGGTGTTGCGGGCGTATTCCGACCCACACCAGCTGCTGGCTTCAGGAGGGGGGTTGGTGGAGACCAGGTAGCGCAGAGTAGTCTCCAGATCCTGGTTGGCTTGCTCCAACTGGCTGTTGGACTGGGGGTGGAATCCGGAGGACAGGCTGGCCAACGACCCAATGAGGCTGCAGAACGCCTTCCAGAACCAAGACGAGCACTGAGGGCCCCGGTCAGAGACCATGTCGACCGGCAGTCCATGGATCCGGAAGACGTGCTGCACCATGAGCTGGGCTGTCTCCTTGGCAGAGGTTAGTTTGGGGAGAGGAATGAAGTGGGCGGCTTTGGAAAACCGATCCACCACAGTCAGGATGGCGGTGTTTCCATCAGATGGGGAAATACCTGTGACAAAGTTCCCCTGTGGGACCAGGGATGTGGGACCAGGGATGGTGAGGGAATGGAAGAGGTTGGAGGAGACCAGCCGGAACTTGTCGAGGAGTCTTGTTTTGTGCACACACTGTGCAAGCGGCGACGAATGCGGAGACTCAGGGACCATGGTGGACCACCAAAAGCATCATCGCACAAAAGCCAGGGTCTGGCGGGAACCCGGGTGCAGGCCAGTCTGGGGGAGTGGGCCCACTCCAGGACCGTGGAGCGGACCACGTCAGGCACGAACATCCGGTTATCTGGCCCACCCCCGGGGTTCGGCTGGGAATGCTGTACCTCCCGGACCTGTTTCCTTATACCCCAGCTGAGTGCCGTTGCCAGGCACGAGGTGGGAAGAATGGTCTCGGGCTCTGGAGTGGGGCTATAATGGCGAGACAGTGCATCCGGCTTGACATTCTTGGATCCCGGCCGATATGAGAGGGAGAAGTTGAACCGTGTGAACAGCAGGGCCCATCTAGCTTGCCTGGAGTTGAGGAATTTGGCGGTGCGGAGATATTCAAGATTTTTTTGGTTGGTCCATACGATGAATGGATGTTCCTCCCCTTCCGGCCAGTGCCTCCATTCCTCCAACGCCATCTTCACTGCGAGAAGCTCACGATTTCCCACATCATAGTTTTTCTCCATGGTGTTGAGGTGATGGGAGAAGAAGGCACAGGGATGTAGCTTCTGGTCCAAGGCAGAATGCTGGGACAGGATCGCCCCCACTCCTACATCCGACGCATCGACCTCCACCACGAACTGACGGGAAGGGTCAGGATAAACCAGGATGGGAGCAGGGGTGAAGCGATGTTTGAGGTCCCAGAATGCCCGGTCAGCAGCAGAAGACCACGTGAACAGAACCTTGGGAGAAGTGAGTGCTGACAGGGGGGAAGCCAGGGTGCTGTAACCCCGGATGAAGCAGCGATAGAACCCCAGGAAATGGCTGCACCCTGGACGAAGGCTGGGGTCAATCCACCACCGTTTTCAACTTCCCGGGATCCATCTGGACACTCCCAGCGAAGATGATGTACCCCAGAAAGGGGATGGTGGAGCGATGGAACTCGCACTTGTCTGCCTTAACAAACAGCTGGTTCTCCAGGAGGCGTTGAAGAACCTAACGGATGTGGAACACATGTTCTTGGGGGGAGCGGGAGAAGACAAGGATGTCATCAATGTAGACCAAGATGAACCGGTTCAACATGTCACAGAGAACATCCTTTACCAGAGCCTCGAACACAGCAGGGGTGTTGGTGAGGCCAAATGGCATGACCAAATACTCGTAGTGGCCGCTGTCCGTGTTGTAGGCGGTCTTCCACTCATCCCCCTCCCGTATCTGCATCAGGTGGTAGGCGTTCCGTAGATCCAGCTTGGAAAACACAGTGGCCCCCTGGAGCAGCTCGAAGGCCGAGGAGATGAGTGAGAGCGGGAAGCAGTTCTTCACCTTTATGTCATTGAGTCCCTGGTAGTCGATGCACGGGCGCAGGGTCTTGTCCTTCTTCTCCACAAAGAAGAACCTGCGCCGGCGGGAGAGGACAAAGGACGTATAAATCCTGCAGCTAAGGAGTCCACAATGTAGTGTCCATGGCCTTGGTCTCCGGTCCTGACAGCGAGTACAGTCGTCCCCGGGGCAGACTGGTGCTGGGCGAAGGTCAATCCCGCAGTCATATGGTTGGTGCGGTGGAAGCAAAGTGGCCCGGGCCTTGTTGAACACCTCCTGAAGGTCCTGGTACTCCATGGGAATGGCAGAGAGGTCCGGGGCACCTTCCGAGCCTCCAGGAAGACGCCCCGGGGGCAGGTTGAGCTGACTTCAGACACTGGGCGTGGCAGAACGGCCTCCAGCCCATGATGGCACCAGTTGATGAGGGGACTTGATGAGAAGGAATTGAATAGTCTCACTGTGATTCCCTGGCACCTTAGGTTGATGGGAGTGGTAATATGAGTGACCAGGCATATTGAGCACCTGTCCAGAGCTCTAACATCCATGGGAGTGGAGAGGGGCTGAGTGGGGATGTTCAGCTCAAATACCAGGGTAGCGTCCAAGGCAAGCAGGAAAGTTCTCCATATGGCCCACCAGAGAACTTGCTCCTACCAGTGAGCCTGATCTCTTTAAAGGACAAGAGGACACAAAATGACCAAGAGTCCCGCAATACAGACAGCTCTTCGTGTTGATCCTGTATTGCCGTTCCCCTGGAGATAGCACAGCTCTACCTAGTTGCATAGGCTCGGGAAGCGGTGACTCAGCCGTCTTCGGCGACTCTCGGGGAAGATCGGGAAGCCTCGGGTTCTCTCGGCAACGGGATCGTTGGGAACTTCCGGGATGACTCCTTGGGAAGAGATGGCGTTGCACTGCTGGCCCGGGTCTGCTGGGTCAGTCATGGCTAGTTCATACTATCAGGTTTGAAGGTAAGTTCCAGATGCAGACTGTGTCGGAGTAACAATGTTTATTACGGCAACAGGGCAGGCAAACAACAGGTCAAGGCAGGCAGGGGTCAATAACCAGAGTAGTGGGGGAAAGGTACAGGACGGTAGGCAGGCTCAGGGTTGGGTCAGGCAGAGTGGTCAGGCAGGCGGGCTCAGAGACAGGACAGGCAAGGGTCAAAACCAGGAGGGTGAGAAAAAGAGAGACTGGTGAGAAGCAGAAGTTGAGACAAAAAACGCTGGTTGACTTGACGAGCAAGATGAACTGGCAACAGACAAACAGAAAAGACAGGTATAAATACACAGGGGATAATGGGGAAGACGGGCGACACCTGGAGGGGGGGTGGAGACAATCACAAAGACAGGTGAAACAGATCAGAGTGTGACACTCGGGGGATCTACACATACTGTTTGTCATGCATTGTTTTTTTATGTTTGCAGTAACAAGTCTGATGTTTACAGTAACAAGTCTGGTCTACAAGTTACAGTGAGGGAAAAAAGTATTTGATCCCCTGCTGATTTTGTACGTTTGCCCACTGACAAAGAAATGATCAGTCTATCATTTTAATGGTAGGTTTATTTGAACAGTGAGAGACAGAATAACAACAAAAAAATCCAGAAAAACGCATGTCAAAAATGTTATTAATTGATTTGCATTTTAATGAGGGAAATAAGTATTTGACCCCCTCTCAATCAGAAAGATTTCTGGCTCCCAGGTGTCTTTTATATACAGGTGACGGGCTGAGATTAGGAGCACACTCTTAAAGGGAGTGCTCCTAATCTCAGTTTGTTACCTGTATAAAAGACACCTGTCCACAGAAGCAATCAATCAATCAGATTCCAAACTCTCCACCATGGCCAAATACAAAGAGCTCTCCAAGGATGTCAGGGACAAGATTGTAGACCTACACAAGGCTGGAATGGGCTACAAGACCATCGCCAAGCAGCTTGGTGAGAAGGGGACAACAGTTGGTGCGATTATTCGGAGCCTGGGGCTCCGTGCCAGATCTTACCTCGTGGAGTTGCAATGATCATGAGAACGGTGGGGAATCAGCCCAGAACTACACGGGAGGATCTTGTCAATGATCTCAAGGCAGCTGGGACCATAATCACCAAGAAAACAATTGGTAACACACTACGCCGTGAAGGACTGAAATCCTGCAGCACCCGCAAGGTCCCCCTGCTCAGGAAAGCACATATACATGCCCGTCTGAAGTTTGCCAATGAACATCTGAATGATTCAGAGGACAACTGGGTGAAAATGTTGTGGTCAGATGAGACCAAAATGGAGCTCTTTGGCATCAACTCAACTCGCCGTGTTTGGAGGAGGAGGAATGCTGCCTATGACCCCAAGAACACCATCCCCACCGTCAAACATGGAGGTGGAAACATTATGCTTTGGGGGTGTTTTTCTGCTAAGGGGACAGGACAACTTCACCGCATCAAAGGGACGATGGACGGGGCCATGTACCGTCAAATCTTGGGTGAGAACATCCTTCCCTCAGCCAGGGCATTGAAAATAGGTTGTGGATGGGTATTCCAGCATGAAAATGATACAAAACACACGGCCAAGGCAACAAAGGAGTGGCTCAAGACGAAGCACATTAAGGTCCTGGAGTGGCCTAGCCAGTCTCCAGACCTTAATCCATAGAAAATCTGTGGAGGGAGCTGAAGGTTCGAGTTGCCAACCTTAATGACTTGGAGAAGATCTGCAAAGAGGAGTGGGACAAAATCCCTCCTGAGATGTGTGCAAACCTGGTGGCCAACTACAAGAAACGTCTGACCTCTGTGATTGCCAACAAGGGTTTTGCCACCAAGTACTAAGTCATGTTTTGCAGAGGGGTCAAATACTTATTTCACTCATTAAAATGCAAATCATTTTATAACATTTTTCACATGCGTTTTTCTGGATTTTTTTGTTGTTATTCTGTCTCTCACTGTTCAAATAAACCTACCATTAAAAATATTGACTGATAATTTCTTTGTCAGTGGGCAAACGTACAAAATCAGCAGGGGATCAAATACTTTTTTCCCTCACTGTAACACCCTGGCAGTGCTGTGTGACCTATAGCCTGACCTGTGGAAATCATGTCCAATTCTACCATGAACTCTCTCTTTTTTTAAACGCTTTTAAATAAAAGAGTCCCATGTAGTTAGTACCTCATAATGACTTAGCATAATGAGCTATATTTTCTTTCATTTGGTCTCCTCCAAAGAATATCTCCTCATTGTGCTGAGCATAGTGGTAGTCACTTTTATCGCTGCTTGATCAATTAACCTGGAATTTTGTGGAACTCTGCTTGATCAATTAACCTGGAATTTTCTCATGTTTAAGGGAAACAGTAACTGTTTTTTGGAAATAAAGTACTTTTTCACTTGTTAGTGAACTGATGTCCTCCTGCAATCAACATAGGAGACATGTGGACAAAAACGCATGTTGATGGAGAAATGAGTTGGGGCAACTGATGAGTGCGTCCTAATATAACCCTGTTTGTCTGCGTGACACATGTTACACAGGCTATCAAAATAACCTCATGCTATAGCTAGAACTGTGTGGGTGTGAATGTGAATCCCAATATCCACAGTCATTTATGTGATCAACATAAGCAAAAAATAGAAAATTAACCCACCATAATTTTGGCTTCACCGGACGTGCTACCTGTCCCCGACCTGCTGTTCTCAACTCTCTAGAGACAGCAGGAGCGGTAGAGATACTCTCAAAGATCGGCTATGAAAAAGCCAACTGACACTTACGCTTGAGTTGCTGACTTGTTGCACCCTCGACAACCACTATGATTATTATTATTTGACCATGCTGGTCATTTATGAACATTTTAACATCTTGACCATGTTCTGTTATAATATCCACCCGGCACAGCCAGAAGAGGACTGGCCACCCCTCATAGCCTGGTTCCTCTCTAGGTTTCTTCCTAGGTTTTGGCCTTTCTAGGGAGTTTTTCCTAGGGAGTTTTACCTAGCCACCGTGCTTCTTTCACATGCATTGCTTGCTGTTTGGGGTTTTAGGCTGGGTTTCTGTACAGCACTTTGAGATATCAGCTGATGTAAGAAGGGCTATATAAATACATTTGATTTGATTTGATTTGCTTCCTCCTCACCTTACCAAACAGTTATGTCAAACTGATGTGTAACAACACAACACCCTGCCAAATACACTCTCTTCTACTTTCAATGGAGAAGGAAGTGTTTGCAATGGAAGTCTGATTTAAATATCATGCCCAAATCATCTCAAAAATATTTTGGGTCATGAAAGCAATATCAATGAATCAATCAAACCTATTTATAAAGCCCCTTTTACATCAGCCGATGTCACAAAGTGTTATACAGAAACCCAGCCTAAAACCCCAAACAGCAAGCAATGGAGATGTAGAAACACGGTGGCTAGGAAAAACTCTCTAGAAAGGCAGGAACCTAGGAAGAAACCTAGTGAGGAACCAGGATCTGAGAGGTGGCCAGTCCTCTACTGGCTGTGCCGGGTGGAGATTATAACAGAACATGGCCAAGATATTGAAACGTTCATAGATGACCAGCAGGGTCAAATAATAATAATCACAGTGGTTGTAGAGGGTGCAACAGGTCAGCACTTCAGGAGTAAATGTCAGTTGGCTTTTCATAGCCGATCAATCAGAGTTGGAGACAGCAGGTGCGGTAGAGAGAGAGAGTCAAAAACAGCAGGTCCGGGACAAGGTAGCACGTCCGGTGAACAGGTCAGGGTTCCATAACCGGAGGCAGAACAGTTGAAACTGGAGCAGCAGCACGACCAGGTGGACTGGGGACAGCAAGGAGTCGTCAGGCCAGGTTGGCCTGAGGCATGGTCCTAGGGCTCAGGTACTCTGAGAGAAGAGAAAGAGAATGAGAGAGAGAATTAGAGGGAGCCTACTTAAATTCACACAGGACACCGGATAAGACAGGAGAAATACTCCAGATATAACAGACTGACGCTAGCCCCCGACATAAACTATTGCAGCATAATTACTGGAGGCTGAGACAGGAGGGATCGGGAGACACTGTGGCCCCTGCTCCAGTGCCTTTCCGTTCACCTTCACACCCCTGGGCCAGACTACACTCAATCATAGGACCTGCTGAAGAGATGAGTCTTCAATAAAGACTTAAAGGTCGAGACTGAGTCTGCGTCTCTGACATCGATAGGCAGACCATTCCATAAAAATGGAGCTCAATAGGATAAAGCCCTGCCTCCAGCTGTTTGCTTAGAAATTATAGGGACAGTAAGGAGGCCTGCGTCTTGTGACCGTAGCGTACGTGTAGGCATGTACGGCAGGACCAAATATTACTATCTTTAAACATGATTTTAACCTTTACAAAAACATAAACAATGCATACATGTCCTTTGTTTTCTGAGGTGGTTATTATAATTTAATACTGTTGTGCTAATCTCAATAAGGTATTTATATGTCATATTTGCCTGTATTAAGGGGAATATTTAAACAGTTGAAATTACCAATGAGTGACCTGAAATCTTACAGATTGTGACTACTCGTGGTTACTACCTGACTGTCACTTCTCTGTGCTCTCTGGGTGTTTCTGGATGCAAAGGCTTATTGTCACGTCCTGACCAGTATAGGGGTTATTTGTATTTGTAGCTTGGTCAGGACGTGGCAGAGGGTATTTGTTTTATGTGGTTCGGGGGTTATGTGTATTGTAGAGGGGTGTTTTATTTATGTTTTCCGGGTTTTGGTTTATGTTCTATGTTTTGTATTTCTAGGTTCATTCTAGTTCTTTGTATGTCTATGTCTAGGTAATTGGGTGTTGGACTCTCAATTGGAGGCAGGTGTTTTTAGTTGCTTCTGATTGAGAGTCCTATATATAGGTATGTGTTTTGTTTGTAGTTTGTGGGTAGTTGTATTTCGCACTGCTGTTATTTATTTAGCCTGTGAAACTGTCGGTCTGTCGTTCTTTGTTTTCTTGTGTTTTTTGTGTTCACTAATTATTATTATTAAATATTATGATGAACATGCAACCCGCTGCGCCTTGGTCCTCTCTGCACTACGACAACTGTTACAGAACTATCCACCAAAAATGGACCAAGCAGCGGAGGAGGGAGCAATGGATGGACTATCGTGAGACATGGGCAGAACTGAGGATAAGCATTTCCAGGGCTATGGAGGAGTTAAGGGAGCCCGAGAGGCAGCCCCAATAATTTTTTTGGGGGGTGCACACGGGTAGTTTGGCTGGGTGAGGATTGAGCCCCAGGCCAAATCCCTGTACCTTTTTTGGGCAACATATGACTGGACAGGTCCCGTGCTTTGGGGTGATGGGTGCTGTGGTGAGGCCGGGTATTTTCTGGCCGGTATGCGCAGTACCAGCGCCCCGCATGTGCCAGGGGAAAGTGGGCATCCAGCCAGTAGGGGTGATGCCAGTCCTGCGCTCGAGACCGCCAGGGCGCCTCTACGGTCCAGTGTTTCCCGCTACACGCACTAACCTTGAGGTGCGTGTCTCCAGACTGGCACGTCCAGTACCAGCACCACGCATCAAGCTTCCAGTGAGTCAGCCCAGTCCAACTCAGCCTGTCCCCGCTCCCCGCCCTAGCCCGGAGGTGCGTGTCCCCAAACTGGCACTTCCAGTACCAGCACCACGCATCAGGCTTCCAGTGCGTCAGCCCACTCCAACTCGGCCGATTCCTGCTCTCCGCACTAGCCATGAGGTGCGTGTCTCCAGGCTGATACCTCCAGTACCAGCACCATGCATCAGGCTTCCAGTGCGTCAGCTCAGTCCAGAGTATCCGGCAACAGTGTCCAGTCCAGAGTATCCGGCAACAGTGCCCCGTCCAGAGTATCCGGCAACAGTGCGCCGTCCAGAGTATCCGGCAACAGTGCCCCATCCAGAGTATCCGGCACCAGTGCCCCGTCATGAGTATCCGGATCCGGTAAGAGTATTAAGCCCAGAACCGAGTGAGACGGCCTACAGTTCGGAACCAAGGGAGACGGCCCACTGTGCAGAACCCAGTGAGACGGTCTACAGTTCGGAACCAAGGGAGACGGTCCACTGTGCAGAACCGAGTGAGACGGTCTACAGTTTGGAACCAAAGGAGATGGCCCACTGTACAGAACCGAGTGAGTCTGCCTGCGATCCGGAACCGAGTGAGTCTGCCTGCGATCCGGAACCGAGTGAGTCTGCCTGCAACCCGGAACCGAGTGAGTCTGCCTGCGACCCGGAACCGAGTGAGTCTGCCTGCGACCCGGAACCGAGTGAGTCTGCCTGCGACCCGGAACCGAGTGAGTCTGCCTGCGGTCCGGAGACAAGAGACTCTGCCTACAGTCTGGAGGACAGTAGGCCAGAACCTAAGCCACCTCCAGTATAGGTGGGTTGGGGAAGGGGGGTGTAGCACAGGTGCCGTCGTTGACGGCAGCCACCCTCCCTTCCCTCCCTTTAGTAAGGGGTTTATTTTGTTTTTTTGTTGTTGAGGTGCATCCGGGGTCTGCACCTTTGGGGGGGGGGGGGGGGTACTGTCACGTCCTGACCAGTATAGGGGTTATTTGTATTTGTAGGTTGGTCAGGACGTGGCAGAGGGTATTTGTTTTATGTGGTTCGGGGGTTATGTGTATTGTAGAGGGGTGTTTTATTTAAGTTTTCCGGGTTTTGGTTTATGTTCTATGTTTTGTATTTCTAGGTTCATTCTAGTTCTGTCTATGTCTAGGTAATTGGGTGTTGGACTCTCAATTGGAGGCAGGTGTTTTTAGTTGCTTCTGATTGAGAGTCCTATATATAGGTATGTGTTTTGTTTGTAGTTTGTGGGTAGTTGTATTTCGCACTGCTGTTATTTATTTAGCCTGTGAAACTGTCGGTCTGTCGTTCTTTGTTTTCTTGTGTTTTCTTGTGTTTTCTTGTGTTTTTTGTGTTCACTAATTATTATTAAATATTATGATGAACATGCAACCCGCTACGCCTTGGTCCTCTCTGCACTACGACAACCGTTACACTTATAGGCTGTGGCCATGATGAAGAAAGAAACTACAAATGCCAGGAGAGTCTGCAGGAGCATCACAGCCACCAGCTCAGCGTCTGATGCAAAATCATATTGGCACCGGACCCATCCATTATCACCCTCCTTCACATCCCGCACCGTCACCCCATAAGGGATGGACCCCAGCTGCCCCAACACAGTACAACCAGTAGCCCCCTCTCCTTTGCCACTCTCAGTCTGGCCCAGCTGTAGAAATGCACTACCTGGAGGTAGCGCTGGATGCTCAGAAGTGTGACAGTCAGCAGACCGGTACAGATACTGCAGTAGAAAAAGTACATGTTGAGCTTACAGAGCACTAGACCCAGGCTCCAGGTGAAGACTAGGTTGTACATTCGCAAAGGTAGGGTAAAGATGCAGACGAGTTCAACATCAGTTTCCAGCTCAAACTGGATAGATCATGGTCCGACGGAGGACGACTATAACTGCAATGTTACTGGGAATACCGAGCAGGCAGTACAAAGACAAGGCCACGCCAGGAGCCAGACCCCAGAAGGAGGCATTAGAGGTGGAGTTGAAGGTGGAAGAGTTAAGTTGTTCCATTTCTAGCAGTAAGACAAACTGACCGGTCGACTGGCGCTCAGTAAAGTGAAACCCAGATATGTCATATGGGGTAAAAACCTATCAATATTTTCTGAAAGTTCGCTATTTGTAATTGCAGAAGCTCGCTCATCATGTTACAAGGAAAATAAGGAATAAATGGAGGTCCTTAGAGGTTTACGGAACTCAACATTTTACTATGAAATGCAGAATTATTTTAAGGATCGAAGAACTGAATGTGGCACATTCAGAATTTATCAAACCACAGTTCCATGGGTTAAGGTTCTCCAACCCTATTTCCCATTAAGTATGTAGGATTCAGTGTTTCTAAATCTACCCACTGGTTCTGAAACGGTACAAAAATGCAAATGTTTTGCTCATGCTTGGTCCCATGCCAGTATTTTCAGAGCAATAAACAACGTAAGAATTTCTCCCCGTTTACCATGTTTTAAATGTCATGCCCTATCATCTCAAAATAATTGTATACTAAGTCACTGAGCAACACAATCAATTTAAGAGATGATTTTGGAAAGAAAGCATGCTAAACAGGGGCTCTAAGTCTTTTAATTGTACTGAGTACAGTAACAAGTCTGATCTACAAGTTAAAACCCTGGCAGTGTTGCGTGACCTATAGCCTGACCTCTGGAAACCATGTTCAATTCGACCACAAACTCTCTTTAAAAACTCTCTTTAAAAAAATGAGTCCCATATAATTAGTAGCTCATAATGACTTTGCATAATGAGCTATATTCTCCTTCTTCATTGGGTCTCCTCCAAAATAGATCTCCTCATTGTGCTGAGCATAGTGGTAGTCACTTTTATCTCTGGTAAAGCCCTGTGGCCTCTGCTTGATCAATTAAACGCCTGAAAGGCCTTTCTCCCCTGGCCCTTTCATCCTTCCGCCTGGGAGGAATAGAAAGTTATCAGTCTTTCCAAGCCGATATGCAGGACGGAAATAAGTCGTTTGTCTATAAAAAATGTACAGGTGCTTTATCAGCGTCGCAGTAGGCCCCCAGGCCGCATCTGCATTCAGTTTTGCTGCTGCCTGTACGCCATTTGCTCCACGACCTATCTGGCCCCTTGTTCAGCCTGCCTGTGCCTGGGGCCTGCTTACAGAGGAGGCGTACTGTACAGTTCTGCCCTGCAGACCCGGCTCCTCCAGCTCCACACAGGGATTGACTAGGGCTAAGTCCCCTGGCGATGTTATTGATTTCAGCTAAGGTATTCTTACTGTAGATTGGGCCTGAGTGATGGTGTAGATGTGAACCACGATGATCCTATTGCTGGGGTAGTTTGGGGAGCAGTATGGGTATCCATTTTCATATGGCTGACTGTTGAGTGTTTTGAAGAGAGCTGATGTGAAAGAGGATGTGAAGGAGAAAGAGCATAACCCCAGTGATGTGTTCATCATTGCTCAGTGAATATCGAGGGATAAATTGAAATGGCAGCGATAAAGAACAAACATAAAAAAATGTAATAGTCTAAGTAAGCTACTCTTTTAGGAAATGTAAAGCTAAATTATTTATTTAGGTAACACATTTTCAGATTCAGGTTCAGATTCAGTCAGGTGCAAAACATTTGTATATATTTTACCGTGCAGGTGATGAAGAAGGCTGGATCCAGATGGGTTATTTACAAAATATACAGTATCGACAGTATTTGAAATATAATCACTTTTCTTGTTATCTCAAACACAGGGCAAAATGGGCAAAATGCCCATAAACACACATCTGAATTGTATATGGCAGAGCTATAACAGCATGTTACCTACAAGCAGCTCTCCCAAAATGAGGAGAACGAGGAAAGGACCTACGTAAACCTGGCATAAACCATTCACGGCTTTACAGGTCAATTCTCAATGAACAGGGATAGACCTCCGAACCCAGATTTGTCCGTGGGACTGCCAGATGGTGAAGCGTGATTCTTCACTCCAGAGAACGCTTTTCCACTACCCAAGCGGAGCAGCCTTTACACCACTCCAGCCGACGCTCGGCATTGCGCATGGTGGTCTTAGGCTTGTGTGCGACTGCTTGGCCATTGAAGCCCATTTCATGAAGCTCCCGACAAACAGTTGCTTCCAGAGGCAGTTTGGAACTCAGTAGTGTGTGTTGCAACCGAGAACAGACGATTTTTACACGCTTCAGCAATCGGCGGTCCAGTTCTTTGAGCTTGTGTGGCCTACCACTTCGCGGCTGAGCCGTTATTGCTCCTAGACGTTTCCACTTCACAATAACGACACTTTACTTGAACGGGGCAGCTCTAGCAGGGCAGAAATTTGACGAACTGACTTGTTGGGAAGGTGGCATCCTATGACGGAGCCATGTTGAAAGTCACTAAGCTCTTCAGTAAGGCCATTCTACAGTCAATGGTTTCTATGGCGATTGCATGGCTGTGTGCTTGATTATATAGCCGAATCCACTCATTTGAAGGGGTGTCCACATACTTTTGTATATATAGTGTATCCTTCTTCCCTGGGAAATCCTTATGGCTTCCCTGCAGTCGATACATCTAAAGTCTCCAATACATCCTTTAAAGGCCTAGTGCAGTTAAAACACGTGAATATCCTGTGTTTTGTATATATTTCCACTCTATGAGGTTGGAATAATACTGTGAAATTGTGAAAATTATTATAATGCCCTTCTAGAAAGAGCTGTTTGAAAAGGCTACGTGAAATTTCAGCCTGTTTAGGTGGGATGGAGTTTTGGCCTGCCTGGTGACAAATGAGTTAATAGACCGATAACAAAGAGAGTTCTTAACCTCTCTGCCAATAAAAGCTAGTTTTCAGTTTTCCCTTCCCCACTCAGACCACTCCCAGACAATCCTAGCGAAATTCTTGCTTGAGAAATTGGTCTTTGCTAAAAAGCTAGTTTAAAACAGACACAGAAATGATTTGATATTGAAATAAAAATGGCTGCATTGGACCTTTTAGGCTCAGTGAACAGGTATGGGTAGGTTATAGCAGTGACTCAATGTCATAACGTGAGCCCCACACAATGGTGGCGCAAATAAAGAGGATAGATAGAGGGACGGCGTAAAAACGCCGATAAAGAGCTGGTTTTGCATGAAGATTAAAGTTGACAGAATGAGAGTACTGTGTTTCTGCATTCGATACATTTGCATTAAGGCCAAGAGATTAAATGTGTGGGAAGAGTGTGTGTGAAAGTGTGTGTTTTCATGCTCTGGGCTCTTATGCCAGAGTTCTAACCCAGTGCAGCATACGGTGAGAGACGAGCGAAGGATCAGACTCGGACACTTTCTGCTGCTGCAGGTGAGGGATATTTATACTGTACACTAGGCTACATCCACTCTTTGCATGTGAATTTGGGAAGTATTAGGGTCTATGTTGAAGGTTTGCCATTATTAAATGTTCCAGTATAATGTTATAGACCTAGGGAGAGATTACTGGATCCTGTTACTAACCGTGCTCCTGCATTGTTACAAAGCCATGGACATTGTCATATAATATGACAACTTGAGGACTATGGTACTCCGCAAAAGTAATTCGCTGAAGGGGAACTAACATCTACACTATATGCTTGGGCTTGAATTAGGTTGGGTTGTTTCATTACATTTACAGCAATAATTTGGCTAGTGGATTATTTAATTCTACACCACGCCTCTGAGAGAGGATTTATACCTTGTTATAAGTATGTATGAGCCTTTATTATGTCTTATAACAACACTTATGTGTTAGGTCTCGCTATGCATAACATTTTCAACTGTCTCAAATGGGCTGTTCTTTAGTCTGAGAGGATTATAAGACATTACATACATTTGGCTATGCAGTTTCATAGCTAGTTAAAATGTTAATGCACGGTGCTGGTTAACAAACCATAATGATCTGTAACTTGTAAACACTATTGATTTGTAATTGAGGATTTAGAAATTTAAG
>NC_042993.1:32842299-32854799 GCF_901001165.1 Salmo trutta | reverse complement strand
TTGTAGTATCATAAACTCCCTCATGCATGTGTTTGTGTGTACTCAGGACGGACTATTGTCCGAATATGTGATACAGGTACTCTTCCAAACCCATGCAGTATATGGTTGCAGTCCATTGTTTATAGTTGTGTTGTGTAGCCCTTTGTGTGTGTGTGTGTGTGTGACAAGAGCACGCTCAGACAGGGTAGGTAAATAGCAGACATAACTGGTGTGAGGTTTCAGACATGGAAAACAACAGGATCGTTCTCAACCACTTCACACACACACACACACACACACACATCTCATGGCCCCCGGCAGGTGTGAAGGCTTGTCATGCGCACACATACTCCCCTTAATCTCTTCATGCTCATTTTATTACACAGAACATCAGACTGACTCAAAATACTGTACAGGCTTAAGAGCCCTCGCACTCACATACGCAAATGCATTCTGCATGTGTATTTGCAAATGTGTCGTATCATGTTATGCCCTATTTGATTTACTGACTCTATATAGTGTGTATATGTGATAGTAGTATATATGACCGTGTGTGTGTGTGTGTGTGTGTGTGTGTGTGTGTGTGTGTGTGTGTGTGTGTGTGTGTGTGTGTGTGTGTGTGTGTGTGTGTGTGTGTGTGCACGCGTGTGGGTGGGTGCGTGTGGTGTGTGTGTGTGTGTGTGTGTGTGTGCCTGTGGGTGTGTGTGGTGTGTGTGTGTTGTTGTTGTTGTGTACTCTGAGACCAGGAAGTCCCTCCACTCCACCCAGTGGTGAAAGGCCTCCCAGAATTCCCCTCTCTCTAGTGATGTGGAATACTGCCGCCAGATTACCATATCATTACCATAACATTACCATAACATTACCACAGCACAGCTTGTGTTAGTGTCTGTGGACATTGTATCAGCTCATCAAGAGATTCAATCCCCCCCTCCCATGCCTATTTTAGACATACCCTACCTTCCACCTGTCTCTCTCTACCAGTCATACATGTACTCCTGAGGTGTGTTTTCATATCTGAGTAAAGCACATGTAATTGATGTAGAGAACTGGATTTACTGGGCTAAATGAAATCAGAGGGCTCAGAGATCAGTCAACTCGGCTGTCATACACGCTTAAAACTACCTTTGAACAGGGCTTACTGTACCTCGTTTAGAATCTCAATATCCTTTCAACAAAAGATACAAACCTGCGAGTTACAGACTGACCAGCGAACCGAGCGAGCGTGCAATATCAAACCAGGACATGTAAAATGCGTACTGCAGACAAAAGTAAATGCTGCTTACATGTGCTGAGGCAGATACAATATTGACAGTATCTGGCTAAATTATTAGAAAATGCTGGTAAACACACAAATAAATATATTCTATAAAGGTTTCATGTCAGTGTAAGTCTTGTAAGTCTTCTGAACGATCCCCATTCCCGATGTGTTCATATGCATGGTGGCTGAAATGCAATGACCAGGTTTCTCTATGGCATGGAAGAGACTCCAAGACACACCTCTCTTTCCTCCCCCTCCTCCAATCACCCCTCCCTCTCTCCTGTGTCCTCTCCCTCTCTTTGCTCTTTGTGCAGGGCACTTAGGGGCACAGGGAGGAACACCAATACTCTAATGGCTAGGAGTGAGGCCCCATTCCATTAGTTAGAGGGCTGAGGGTTCACTCCTCTCTCTCTCTCTCTCTCTCTCTCTCTCTCTCTCTCTCTCTCTCTCTCTTTCTCTGTGTGTGTGTGCGTAATGGAGGCAGGTGATAGCCATGGCAGGAGGGTGGGCACCGCAGCACCAGCTGCACACTATAAAAGGCACTGTGTTTATTTTGATTCTACTCATTCTTAACTCCTCTCCTACCTGTCCTACTCATGCCTCACTCTCAGCCATAAAAACAGGGAGGAAAAACAGACAGACACAAAAAGATGCAAAGAGTAGTCTCTGACTATGGAAGATGTCGATGCCAGTTTCTCCCTTCCAGGTGGGAATGCCAGGAAGAAATGAAGGACGAGAAGGAGGAGAGCAGAAATTATGTTGGGTGCTCTTTCTCTCTCTCTCTCCTCTCTATCTCCAGGCTGAGATTATGTATGGCTGCAAAGGCCACATGTTGGCCGTGTGATGGATTAAAGCGCTTTGTAGGAAAATGACTGAGAACGCCTCAGCACCCCCGAGTCCAGCCTTTAATAAAACTCTCTTCAATATTGAAATGGAGAAAGGAGAGGAGAGAGGAAGAAAGGGAAAAGGAGAGAGAGGAGAGAGGGAAAGAGAGAGAGAGAGGGAGGGGATGGGAGAGAGAGAGAAACACACAAACACATTTACTCACACAATGCACTTAGGCTATGTGGAAATAGACTTGCAATGAGAGATATTGCTGTAAAGACCTTTTAGCGTAGGGGTTTTAGCATTGTTATAGCTTCTGTAGATAATGGTGATATTGGAAGAAATTAGACAAAAAATAAATGCACTGAAAACTAAGACATACACTAACTTTACTAAATCCTTTATTTTTGTTAGATTAAAGATTTTTTTTTTTTACTGTGCGGTGTAAAAGTCATGTAATGCTCATTTTGATTCGTTGGTGGGTTAATCATGTAGGTCATTCTGTGTTTTTGATTGGTCAGTGTATTAGCGTTGTTAATGGAACTCTATTCAGATTGGTCAGTGTAAGGTAGTATGCTGTCTTCCTCCGCTCATTGTTTATTGTTCATCCAACCACAGGCAGAAATGAATGAATATTTCACCACTTTGGATAAGCAGTGTGAGGAGGACTCTAGATTAGCGGGCGATAAAAAGAGGTTTCAAAACCGCTACCGCGGTACTACCCTTCCCTATGTGTTACAGCAGAGCAGACTTTCATCTAAAACACCTTTGTCCAACTACATAGCCCAGATTTCTCTACCAACCCTGAAGCCAACAAGACATCACTGCTCACCCAACCTACCCCATCCAAGAGCCTGGTCGTATCTCTTAGTTATGGCTTCTACTGGCTTCCACAGGCCCAAACCCCCGTAGAGCAGTAAGCATACACACCAGCTGTCTCTCTCTCCATAGGGTGGGCCCGCCACACGTGGCTCTTGCACACTGCCTCAGTGACTCTTGATGTCTCTGTTTGTTTTTGTTATTCTTCCGCGCCGTCCCCTCCCTTCCTCTGTCTATCGGAGGCTGTCAGTGGGAGCGGCTCATGCGGCTTGTTTGATAGATGTGCCAGAGAGCTGTTTAAACCCATACTATGGCAGACATAGGATGCATCCCTATTCCCTTTATACTGCACTAATTTTGATCAGGGTCCATATGACTCTGGTCAAAATGAATGCAATATAGAGGGAATGGGGTGCCATTTGGGACGCAGACTTAGAATGGAGGCAGGCATAGCTATAAAGTCACAGATGCTACGCATTAGTGTATTGTGACCTGTTAACTCAAAGACATTGACTTGTAGCCCTTCCTGCACTCAAATAATCAAATTGCCCTCTAGTGGCCTCATGGGTGGAATGTTATTAATATATTTCATAATTTCAGGATTAATAAAAACCTGCCGAAAATCCAGTGTTTCTATGTCAAGCGGTTTTGTTATATGTCAGTCTTCAGTGATGTATATAAAGTGTAATATTGAATGCAAACTCAAAATGGAATAAACTTTCAACTCTTTATCTGGCATGTTACAGGTGTCTTCTTTTATTTAAGCCCACGTGTGTGAGCTGTATACTTTTGTTTCAAAGTTGATTTGTTTTAGACTACCAAGAAACACTTGATTCAGGCCACTGCAGTGAAAGGTAAAAGGTTAGATGGTGTAGTGTAGTCATGAGGATAGTGCAGATTTTGATTGACAGGTAACGATAATAGTCACAACATGCCAGTGGCATGGTACAGATATAGCATCTTAATTTGACCAGTGTTGTTGTAGCAGTAAAATAATCCTGCAGCAACAGGAAATGTGAATATATTGTGTGGATTATAATTATTGGACATTCATGTAAGGGTTAATACATTTTTCGTTAGGGCAAATCAAGACCGACATTTTAAAGTCGAAATTACAAACTTTAGAAGACTTTTTTAAACCTTGAATACACTACAAGTGTGCATTTCCTATAGCGCAGAAAAATTCGATGAGGCGACAGGGTGATCAAATCAAGGTCCTACACCTGTATGTTGTGATACATATGATGAGCAGTGACTTCAAGCTTTGACTAATGCACACACATTAAGGAGCATATCTTAAGGACGGACGCACACTCAATTAAGGATACCCTTTTCTGGCCATTATGCAATGTGAATATTTTTTTCCCCCTTGGTGGTCCTTATTGCAAAAGGTCAGCGCCATAAATGAAAATGTGATTTTTTTTCCGGTTTTAAAAAAGCAACATGTTTTCCTTCAGATTTTTTTCCTTTCTCTCTTAAAGAGGGACTGGTAGAAATAGGTGCTTCTTTCATAGCTCAGGTCTAGGGGAGAGAGGTGAAGTGCTCTACACACAGCATTAGCTGTATCCTCTGTAAACTAGGATCAGAGGGTGAAGGCTGAGAGGTTGGTTGGATGGCAGAGGTCAGTCCTTGGCTGTCGCCCTATGAAAACAAAGGATGTAGCTCGTGTTGTATTAATATACGGTACACAAACATCAAGGACCCATGCAGGCCTAGACTCTCCTGTACTGTACTGCTTTATACCACTCAAGATATAGAGCTATCGATATCAAGCTATCGAGACAACACATTATTTTGATGACTCCATACTAAAACACAACCCGGAGCTGGACTGATACGTTGGCTGATGGGTGATGAGATAAGTTGACGTGTTAACACATAGAGAGGGTTGTATGGACAGAGGCTTTGTCTGCTATGATTAGTGTTCTCTCTCATTGGTGTGTGTGTGTCTGTGTGTGTGTGTGTGTGTGTGTGTGCGTGCGTGCGTGCGTGTGTGTGTGTATAAGGCAGGCCTTATACTGTGGGTGAGTAAGAAAGGCCTTATACTTCCACACCGGAGGACATGAGTGAGGGAGTGGATAATTGATAGTGACAAGTCTCTCCCCGCTTTAATTGCTGGTGGAGAATTAGATTACCTTTTCAAAGTGCCTTCATTAGCAGGGGGAAGATCCAAACCAACTCTAACTCTGATTGTCCTCATATTGTTCTCCGCTGAACCTGCCCTGGCAGGGTGGCAGTGTTGACTTTGGCGGGATTGGGTAGAGATGTTTTGGTGGGTGTCATCAGGAGATGGATAGAGTCATTTTGTGTCATGTAGGTTGGCTTCCATGTTGTGTGTTTGAGTACAGCACCAGCCTGAGTCAGAACCCCAGCTCTATACCTTATCACCAGCCCCAGTCATACCCAGCCCCATCCACATCCGTCCCTATCCCCATCCGCACCCCCAACTCTATCCCCGTCCCCATTGATCCCTATCCCTATTTCTTATCCCCAATTCTATCCCCAGCCCTAGTCATCCCCATCCTATAGTCTCAGTTCACTCGCCAGCCCCAGTCAGCTCCATCCGTAGTCCCTGTTTCCAGCCTGCCTCCCACTGAGTTTAATGGAGTGTGCAGGAGCCAGGGGAGTCGCATGGACTCAGTACAGCTCAACTGGGCTCAGGACTGCCAGCATTATAAACTTACCGTGTGATTATTGTCAGAGCGGGACTCTGCTGCCCGGGGGGTCTGCACTGATGGGTAGTGTGTCACTGAGTACAGCCAGCCTGGGAGGGCAGGAGGGAGGAGGAGAGAGAGAACAGGGAGTAGAGAACACTGACTGAAGAGGAGAAAAAAAGCAGAGGAAGGGAAGGCTGAGATGATACATGATGTGGGAGATAAAGAGAGCACGTAGGGGGTGATATATAGAGAGAGGAGGATGAGAATAGTGTGAGGGAAGAAAAAGAGAGGCAGTAGGGAAATCTGGGAGGGAGAAAAATGTTGAAGAAAAAGGGATGGGGAGAGAAAGAGAAATTAGAGGAAATTGTTAAGCGTGTAACCGTGTGCTGTGATATTGTTTCTCTCTCTCTCCATCTTCCTCTCCCTCTCTCTCTAAACGGTGGGGATGTAGCCTGTATCTGCCAAGGAAAAGGAACTCAATTTGGGACAATTTACTCGGCAGTCTCGGGCCTGATGTACCTTGGGGACAGAGAATAGGAGAGAATGAAACTGAAGGAAGATAGAATCAGCAGGAGACACACACACACACAGTCCACATACACAACCCCCTCTTGTACAAGGCACACAATTGCCACAAAGTAGATTTCACTTAGTTAGGTCTCACAGGCGAGTCAAAAGGTTTGAGTTTATAAGGCTTGGAAATGAAAAGCCTGGGATTTGGCCAGATGAAATGTGGGCTATTTGATTTTAGAACCAGTACCTCATTGAGCAATTCCACTACAGAGACAGATGGTCAGGGTAAATGTAGAAATCATGTTGTGGAAGGGGTCACAAGGGTTGCGAAAGGGTATCTTCATGATATGCTCTCGTTTCTCCACTTAGCTCAGGTGGAATCAAATCATAAACCTCTCCTACCCTCTACGTAACCTCAACTTCGGAAAAGAGGTCCTAAACGGCATACTGTGTATGACTGCACTGGACATGAATGGAGCGATACTATAGTCGTGTGCTAGCATAGTGTTTGATGGTGTGGTGTATGTTTTTTTGTTGTGTGTGTGTGTGTGTGTGTGTGTGTGTGTGTGTGTGTGTGTGTGTGTGTGTGTGTGTGTGTGTGTGTGTGTGTGTGTCAGTAACATGTCTGTGCTCTATCCAAACAGATAGGCAACCTGGAGGGCCACTTCACCCTGAGAGACAGTAGGGGGCGCCCTGACAGAGCTGCCCTGGTGAACACCCTGGCAGAAAGAGCAGAGGTGAGTATCTACTGCACTTCAGGTAGGATATTTAACCACTGATCTAGGGTCAGATAACCATATCCCTAATCCTAACCTTCAGGGGGATGATAAAATCGCTGACCCAATATCAGTGGTTAGGAGAAGCTATTACCTACTCCATCTGCTGTGAGCACAGAGAGACACAACACCAACAGTGCCTCTGTTGTATCCGTACTGTATATGCATACATTATGGTGGGGTTATATGTTATGTGGTGATATGTTGGTTTAGTGTACGCTGTCTGTAGAACACGGTAGGAAACTGATGTGAAACAAGAGTAAAGAGAAACTATTCCGCTTTTTTTGATGTGGTTATTGGATATATTTACCACGGCCCTGTTCGAAGCAAATTCACACCAAAGTATGACTTTTAATTTTACGCAGCATGTATATGCAAATGAGGGCTCATTTAGTTTTTCGTTAGCGCTTTAATCAAGCCCAGTGTTGATGAGAAAAAAGAGAAAGTGTGTGTTGATGTTTACCTCTTTGGTACAGACCCCCCCCTAGCACCTTCGCCTCCTCCCCATCCCAACCCTTTTGTACCACCTCCATCACCCCATCCCCGCTCTGCATAACCCTCCGAGCATGCAGCCTCCTCGCACCGAGGCGTTGCTAGGGCAACTGTCACCCGCGGCGACATCCCATGACAGCATGGGGTGACTGGAGGGGAGAGCGGGGCTGTGGCACATCCTGTGTCCTCTCTCTAAAGTCGCCTCTCTCTTTCTCCCCTGTAGACCTGGCCCTTTACCAAACCTTGCACCCCATCACACTCGTCATTCACTGTCCTGACCCCTCACACACACATGCACGGATGGGTGCAAGCACACACACATGCTCGCACGCATCCAAAAACAGACATACATCTAGACGCACACACACGCACACGCGCACGCACACGCACACACACACACACACACACACACACACACACACACACACACACACACACACACACACACACACACACACACACACACACACACATACACACAATACCCCCTACAGCAGAGAGAAGATCCTCTAACTTTTACCATCTGAATCAGACTCCGTGTGATTAATTGAAGTAATTTATGCACAATCTCTAGTGACTCCATGTATGCTTCATGATTTCATTAAATTGTAAGTTTAATTACTTTTCTAGCATCTTAACTTGAGGTGAAAATGAATTCACACTCTGAAAATATTGCATATTTGGTAATGAATCTCAAACGTAATGGATGGCACAAATAACGTTTTGTAATCATGAAATATTGCACACCGAAATATTGCGTGTTTACGTTGTACCACTGTGGTAGTTTCCTTGCTATAACCCTCATCATACAGGTATATTGTATTTGCATTACATTTACGTTCTCCTCTCCGTTCCCATTGGTTGGTGGTTGCCGTTTAACCCGCCTGTTGAGGATGTACTATAGAGTGGAAATACAGCTCTGACATCACATGATTAGAGCGTTCCTATGTTTAGGAGTGTGAGACCTAGAGCTCCTGTTTCCGACGAATATAATCTGCTTAATTGATTTTTTTGGGGGGGGGTTTAAAAACAGTCAATATTTGAATAGGTTTATGAGAGACTTTTATTCGTGTGTGTGCGTGTGTGTGACAAATACAATTAGCGTGCTACCTGGGCTGTAGCCAAGGCCTGCTGCTCTGCTCTACAACCCCTGAGCCTCAGCTTTTCTCTGACTTGTTTTCAGCTCAGTTGACAGCGTTCATCTGTCTACCAGTATAATGTACGTGAGATAACTCTATGTGGCTTGCATCTTTATTTGATAGGATTGGTGGTTAGTCTAGTCTGGTTGTTAGTCTTGGGGTGCCAACAACAGACCATTATGAAATGCAGAAGCAATCCCAGATGCAGTCCCAACCAATGTAGACCATCTTGAGCTTTGAGTTGAGTTTTATTTCATGTGTACTATGGCAACTAAAAGCTGGATTGCAGTAGCACATCCTGTACAAGCAAACACATTTAAAGCAATAAACTGAGACACAAGAAATGTATAGTAAGTTATACTATATCATCCAGATGGCATAGAGATCAGTGAGTCTGTGGATGTGATGTGAGGCAATGTGAGGAGATTGTTAACAGATATTATCTCTCAGAGAGAGAGCGAGAGAGAGAGACAGAGAGAGAGAGAGACAGAGAGAGAGAGAGAGAGAGAGAGAGAGAGAGAGACACACAGAGAGAGAGAGAGAGAGAGAGAGAGAGAGACACAGAGAGAGAGACAGAGAGACACAGAGAGAGAGAGAGAGAGAGAGAGAGAGAGAGAGAGAGACACAGAGAGAGAGAGAGAGAGAGAGAGACACAGAGAGAGAGAGAGAGAGAGAGGCATGGTGGAGGAATGGCCCGTTGTGGTCCCCGCGAGGGAGTGTGGGTTTGTCACCATGTAATCCCGACCCATGCAGCCTGAGCAAAGCAACAATTAGCCATTGTGCTAATTACACTGCTAATTATATGATTACCAAGCCTCTGGAAAGCCGCTCATCACAGAGATCTTAGAGGTCTGAGACAACACGCAGATAAGGCCTCAACGTACGCCCACACGTGCACGAACAGCCCACACTCGCACCTGCACACACACGCACACACAGAGAGACTGACTGACTGAGTCTGCTGTGCTGAGTGTAGCTGCTAGGTTAACTGCAGTGTGAGTGTGAGGCTTCAGACGCTCTGACAGTAATATCATTTCCCAGTCTTCAGAGGGCATGTCTGTGTGACGTAAAACAGAATGAGATCAGACTCTCCCTCTCTCTCTCTCCCTCTTCCTCTCTCCCTCTCTCTCTCTCTCTCTCTCTCTCCTCTCCCGGCTCTATGACACACACTCTTGATTCACCTGTCTCAGCCATCTCACCTGGATCACGCTCCCTGGGGGAGCACACACACCCACACACACACTGATTCTCAGTGACTGAACTCCACAGTGACCTTTTACGTAGCGTCTCAAACACAGACCCCCCCCCCCCCCCCCCCCCCACCGGCTTCTGACCTACACACACGTTACTGCTAGTGAGGAATATTTAAAAAAAACACACACACAGACACACACACACATAGGCACACACATGTACACGCACACTCCCAGTGTACATCCAAATCACCCCCAGTGCAGAACACACTAATACACACTACTAATACACTACTAATACACTACTTAATTGGTGCAAAACTTGAAAGACGTCGACAATGGAGCAAATGCAAAAAACATGATTTGGAGTTAGAAATAATTTGTTTACAAATACCCCAGTCACAACGAAAGTAAAAGAAAAATATTTTTAGGTGATTTTTTTCTGTGGTAAAGATAAAGTCCTTTTTTTTTAAATTTAGATTTTTTTTACTAATCTCATTAAGTTAAATCTTCGAATAAAAATCTAATATATCATTATTAAATTACGGAAACATTACACGCTGTGGCTTTAATATTCCTTCATTGTCACGGCTGTCTAAAGGATCGGACCAAAATGCAGCAAGGTTGTAGTTCCACATATTTATTTATTCCGTGAAACGTTGCGATACACAAATAACTAGAATAACAAAAACAACAAACCCGTGACGCAGAGAGAAACAAACACTACTCAAAAGATAATCACCCACAAAAACAGGTGGGACAAACATCAGCTTAAATATGACCTCCAATTAGAGACAACGACAACCAGTTGCCTCTAATTGGAGATCATCCCAAACCGAACCAACATAGAAATACAAAACTAGAAACTGAACATAGAAATACAAAACATAGACAAACACCCCTTGTCACGCCCTGACCTACTCTACCATAGAAAATAACAACTTACTATGGTCAGGACATGACATTAATTTATACACACATACACAGAATACCACACTGTATGTACTCAAATACAGCTGACTCATGTACACACACTGTAAATAACAAAAATAGCACACACTCAGAATAAGGATGGTGTTCTGTGTCTACAGTGTTTCTCTTTGATGATTTCCCCGCCGTTTCAGCCTCATTGTTGTGTAGAGGTTTGATTTGGCTTCTGATTCTAACGATACCCCACAATACTCTCCTCCTCTCCCGCCCTTCCCCCTCTCCATGCTCCTATCCTCCTCCCAAGGATGAAAAAACATTTGATTTATTTTCTCTCTTTCTCTCCAACCTCTCTCTCTCTCTGTCGGTGTTGTGTGTGTTTTTTTTAAGACTCCAGTCACATCCGCAATCCCACGGCCCTATAAGGAGCTTTCACGCTTTTTGGTTTGCTTTAGATGTTTAATACCCCTCTCTTTTGTGTCAGGGAGCTGGAGAGGCGTTAAGAAGCGCTGATAAACCCACTTAGATCCCTTCCTGGCCCGTCACCCCGGCCTGCCAGGCCGCTTTAGCAGGGAGCTGATCTGTGACGGCCTGCCACTCAAACTGAGAGCTTCTGAAGGCTGACACAATAGAGTGAGCAGCACACAGGGCCTCGGCGGAGGGAGAGATGGAGGGAGGAGAGGGAGTCTAGGAGGAGAGGGGAGGGAGGGAGTGGGAGAGGGAGTCTAGGGGACTAGAGGTGTTGAGAAGAAGATGAGAGGGAGTAGAGTGTATCTTCCTTATCCCTCCCCTGTCTTCCACCTTGGCCTCTTCTTTCTGCTCTCCATCCTTCCCCCTTTCTCTCTCCTCTGTCATATCATCTAACCTTCGTCCTGTCCATTTGCCTCTCACATTCAGCCTCATTCAATCTCCATTTTGTCTCTCACTCAGGTCCATCCTTCCTATCTTCATTCTCCACCTTTCTTTCTCCCTATCACAGCCTCATCCCCCTCTCTGTTTTCCCCCCTTCTCTCCCTCCCTGTCTCTTTGTCCGTCAACCTCCCCCTTTTCTCTCTTTCTCCCCCTCCCCTCTCCCATGTCTCTGTGGTCAGGCTGTCAGCGAGGGAGAGGATGGAGAGAGGAGAGAAGAGAGAGAGAAAGGAGGGAGAGGACAGAGGAGGAGATAGGGACCAGTGGCGTGCGTCCGGGCGTGGGGTGGCGATGCTAGTGGTGGCGTTGGCGTGCGACCCCACTCCGCTTCGCCATAATGGGCTGGGGCAGACAGACAGACAGCCGGCAGAGTGACAGGGAGCGGGGTGATTGACAGGGGCACACTGGCGCTGGCGCCCGCATCCCAGGGGGCCGTGGGGGGTAGCCGAGCCCAAAATGTCAGCCGTGATATCTGCGCAGTTCCCAGTGTCTGCTCTGCCCGTATCGCATGGCTGCAGCTGGCTGCCATCGCCCGCCCTCACTCACACTCGTTCCTGCTCGCCCTCTGTCTCTCACTCTCCCTTTCTCTCTCTCTCTCCTTCACTCTCTCTTGCTCTGTCTGTCTCTCTCTCACTCATTCCCTCACTCACGCTCATTCCTGCTTACCTTCTGTCTCTCTCTCTGTCTTCCTCTCTCTCCCACCTGTTTATCATCCCTCTCTCCCTCTATCTCCTTCTTCCTCACACTTTCTTTCTCTCTCTCACTCTCTCTCTCGCTCTCTCGCTCTCTTGCTCTGTCTCTCGCTCTGTCTCTCACTTTGTCTCTCACTCTGTCTCTCACTCTCTTGCTGCCCTTCAGAAACACACACCTTTCAACCAGTTTGTTTATCATAGCTGTCTCCTCATCTCTTTCTCCATTCATCTCTCACTCTCTCTTTCAGCCTCTCCTGTTCTCTCTCCATCTGGCCACACTTCATTGTGATTTGGAAAATGTCAGCTTCAGGTGGTCATCTT
>NC_042993.1:32767299-32837299 GCF_901001165.1 Salmo trutta | reverse complement strand
TGAAGAAATTATTATTGATCAAATCTATATTTATAGATTTTTCATTACAGTTATTTTTTCATTTGTTTTCACTACTTACCCTGATCGCACATTGACGTGAGGGAGAGATGAGCAGCCGGAGAGAGTGATGAGAGAGAGGCAGACAGTGAGTGAGAGAGTGATTGAGCGAGAGAGAAAGCGAGTGAGAGAGTGAGGGAGAGAGAGTGGCAGTGTGGGTGATATATATGTGGGGTGAGGTGAATCTCTTGATGAGCTGATACCACGTCCACAGACACCAACACAAGCTGTGCTGTGGTAATGTTATGGTAATGATATGGTAATGCTATGGTAATATGGCGGCAGTATTCCACATCACTAGAGAGAGGGGAATTCTGGGAGGCCTTTCACCACTGGGTGGAGTGGAGGGACTTCCTGGTCTCAGAGTACACAACAACAACAACACACACACACCACACGCAAGTGCGCACTCACGCGCATACACACGCACACACCAAAACAAATACACCAAAACAAATACACGCACTTATTCACACACACACACACACACACACACACACACACACACACACACACACACACACACACACACACACACACACACACACACACACACACACACACACACATACACACATACACACATACACACACACACAATGGCTAAAATAAGGACATGTCCCCATTACAATGGATTAAAAAAACTCACGTAAACAGTTTAGAGCATGTATAAAAGGTGCAGGGAAATGCTTGCGTGCTAGCTCACTCACAGGCTAACACTAAATTGTAGAGCATATTCATACCCACGGCTCACATGTTCCTGTCTGTCTGTCTGTCTGTCTGTCTGTCTGTCTGTCTGTCAGAGTTGCAGGAGCAGCAGAGACAGTTACCCAGCCGTCGACAGGACTCTTTGAAGACTGAAGACCAACTGGGTCATTCCCTGACCTTCAACGACCCTCTCTGGCCCATGCAGTGGGAACTGGTGGGTCTCTCCCTGAGTGTGTGTTAGTGTGTATGTGTGTGTCTGTGAACAGCAAGAGGCCTGGGAAGTATAGTATAGTTGATGTAGTAAAACACACACATACATACAAACACACTTGCACACACAAATACACTACATAGCCAAAAGTATGTGGACATCTGCTCATCGACCATCTCATTCAGTAATATAGAGTTGCTCCCCCCTTTGCTGCTACAACAGCCTCCACTCTTCTGGGAATATAACTATTTGTTTAGCACTTTTGAAATGTACATAGATGTTGCAACATTTATGCGGGGAGTTGCTTCCATTCAGCCACAAGAGCATTAGTGAGGTGTGAGGCACTGATGTTGGGCGATTAGGCAGTCGGCGTTCCAATTCATCCCAAAGGTGTTCGATGGGGTTGAGGTCAGGGTCAGTCAAGTTCTTCCAAACCGATCTCAACAAACCATTTCTGTATGGACCTCGTTTTGTGTACGGGAACATTGTCATGCTAAAATACGAAAGGGCCTTTCCCAAACTGTTGCCACAAAGTTGGAAGCACAGAATCGTCTAGAATGTCATTGTATTCTGTAGTGTTAAGATTTCCCTTTCCCTCAACAGCCAGGGAATCCCGTGGCGCGATATTCAAATACCTTAGAAATGCTATTACTTCAATTTTTCAAACATATGACTATTTTACACCATTTTAAAGACAAGACTCTCGTTAATCTAACCACACTGTCCGATTTCAAAAAGGCTTTACAACGAAAGCAAAACATTAGATTATGTCAGCAGAGTACCCAGCCAGAAATAATCAGACACCCATTTTTCAAGCTAGCATATAATGTCACATAAACCCAAACCACAGCTAAATGATGATCTTGATGATCTTCATCAGATGACAATCCTAGGACATTATGTTATACGATACATGCATGTTTTGTTCAATCAAGTTCATATTTATATCAAAAACCAGCTTTTTACATTAGCATGTGACGTTCAGAACTAGCATTCCCACCGAACACTTCCGGTGAATTTACTAAATTACTCACGATAAACGTTCACAAAAAACATAACAATTATTTTAAGAATTATAGATACAGAACTCCTCTATGCACTCGCTATGTCCGATTTTAAAATAGCTTTTCGGTGAAAGCACATTTTGCAATATTCTGAGTAGATAGCCCGGCATCACAGGGCTAGCTATTTAGACACCCACCAAGTTTAGCCCTCACCAAAGTCAGATTTACTATAAGAAAAATGTTATTACCTTTGCTGTTCTTCGTCAGAATGCACTCCCAGGACTTCTACTTCAATAACAAATGTTAGTTTGGTTCAAAATAATCCAGTTATGTTCAAATATCCTCTGTTTTGTTCGTGCGTTCAAGACACTATCCGAAAGGGTAAAGAAGGGTGACGCGCCCGACGCGTTTTGTGACAAAACATTTCTAAATATTCTATTACCGTACTTCGAAGCATGTCAACCGCTGTTTAAAATCAATTTTTATGCCATTTTTCTAGTAAAAAAGCGAAAATATTCCGACCGGGAAACCGTGTTTTAGTTCAAAGAGAGAGAAAATAAAAACATGAGGTCGCCTCGTGCACGCGCCTCAGTCTCATTGTCCTCTGATAGACCACTTACCAAAGGCGCTAATGTTTTTCAGCCAGGGGCTGCAAAGACATCATTCAGCTTTTTCCCGGGTTCTGAGAGCCTATGGGAGCCGTAGGAAGTGTCACGTTACAGCAAAGATCCTAAGTTTTCAATAAAGAGAGTCAAGAAGCCCAAGGAATGGTCAGAGAGGGCACTTCCTGGTGAGAATCTTCTCAGGTTTTTGCCTGCCATATGAGTTCTGTTATACTCACAGACACCATTCAAACAGTTTTAGAAACTTTAGGGTGTTTTCTATCCAAAGCCAATAATTATATGCATATTCTAGTTACTGGGCAGGAGTAGTAACCAGATTAAATCGGGTACGTTTTTTATCCGGCCGTGTAAATACTGCCCCCTATCCCCAACAGGTTAACTGGAACTAAGGGGCCTAGCCCGAACCATGAAAACATGCCAAGACCATTATTGCAGTCGTGCACCATTATGCAGTTGGGCAGGTAGCATTCTCCTGGCATCTGCCAAACCCAGATTCGTCCGTCGGACTGCCAGATGTTCACTCCAGAGAACGCATTTCCACTGCTCCATAGTCCAATGGCGGTGAGCTTTACACCACTCCAGCCAACGCTTGGCATTGCACATGGTGATCTTAGGCTTGTGTCAGCTGCTCGGCCATGGAAACCTATTTCATGAAGCTCCCGATGAACAGCTCTTGTGCTGACGTTGCTTCAAGAGGCAGATTGGAACTCTAGTGAGTGGTGAAACAGAGGACAGACAATTTTTATGAACTGACTTGTTGGAAAGGAGGCTTCCTATGACGGTGCCACGTTGAAAGTCACTGATCTCTTGAGTATGGGACATTCTACTGCCAATGTTTGTCTATGGAGATTGCATGGCTGTGTGCTTGATTTTATACACCTGTCAGCAACGGGTGTGGCTGAAATAGCGGAATCCACTAATTTGAAGGGCTGTCCACATACTTTTGGCCGTATAGTGTATCATACAGATATTCACATGTCCAGACAAACAACTACACACACACCTAAGCAGGGTTGGGTAGGTTAATTTCTAAATGTAATCCATTACAGTTACTAGTTACCTGTCCAGAATTGTAATCCGTAACCACATTTTTGGATTACCCAAACTCAATAATGTAATCTGATTACTTCTGGATTACTTTCCCCCTATGAGGCATTAGAAGAAGACAAAAAGGAGCCATCAAACGCATTTGATGTGTCATCTGACTTGTGGTTTGATTCGCTCAGGTGGAACAAACTTTAACTTGCACCTTTTTTTCTTTCTCAATTTAAAAGTAATCCAACAGGTAGTCATCTAGTTTTTCAAAATTCAGTTTACAGTTAAAGTTTTTTGTAATCAGATTTCATGTAACTCATTAAATGTAATAATTTACTCCACAACCCTACACCTACACCTGAGTTTTGATTGACATGTGAGTGTGTAATCTGACACAGGTTGACGTTTATTGTCATGAATCTGGCCTGGAGGCAGAACTGAGTGATTTCCGCTATATGGGCCAGCTGCAGAGTAAAAATTGGCTATATTGTACTTTTTTTTAAATGTGCTTTTTGGTCTTAAAGATGCAATATGCAGAAATCTCTCTGCCATTTCCTGGTTGCTAAAATTGTAATAATTTGTCTAATTTCAGTTTATATTACAAAACAAGCACTCAGAGTGTAGAGAATCATTGTATCATCTAAACCGCTGTGAAATATATTTTCAATAACCAAAAATATTGTATTTTCAGCTGTTTGAAGCTAGTGTACAAAACCGAAAGTAAAAGACACAAAAAAACACATTTAAGAATGGGAAGCATAGAAATATCATACATAGAACAGATCTATCGCTTCTTAGACTTGTTTTCAATGAGAATGACATGTCTATAACTCACATTTCTATGTGAATTTGGTCGGGTCGCTCAAAAAGTTACATATTGCAGCTTTAATTTAAGGTTAGGGTTAGGCATTAGGGTTAGCAGTATGTTTAAGGTTAGGGTTAAGGTCACGGTTAGGTTTAAAATCCTGTTTTATGACTTTGTGGCTGTGCCAGCTCGTGATCACTCTGCAGACCTGCCTCCAGAACAAGATTCATGACTAAAAACACTAAACTGCTAATCTGACAGAGCCCTGTGGCTGAGGGGTGGGCTATGTCGCCAGTTCTGATGAACCATGGCAACGAATGACTGACAGGTCAGTTCTCAGGGGAAGATGGAGGGTAGGGAGAGAGACAAAGAAGAAAGAATAGTGAGAGTGGAAGAATTACTTTTCTCTGTTGGATGTGAGGGAATTCCAGGTTTCATATGGTCAGGCTAGAGAGGTTTATCCTGACCTAAAATGTATTATACAGTATATAAACTCAGCAAAAAAAGAAATGTCCCTTTTTCAGGACCCTTTCTTTCAAAGATAATTCGCAAAAATAGAAATGACTTCACAGATCTTCATGGTAAAGGGTTTAAACACTGCTTCCCATGCTTGTTCAACGAACCATAAACAATTAATGAGCGTGCACCTGTGGAACGGTCGTTAAGACACTAACAGCTTACAGACGGTAGGCAATTAAGGTCACAGTTATGAAAACTTAGGACACTAAAGAGGCCTTTTTACTGACTCTGAAAAACACCAAAAGAAAGATGCCCAGGGTCCCTGCTCATCTGCGTGAACGTGCCTTAGGCATGCTGCAAGGAGGCTTAAGGACTGCAGATGTGGCCAGACTAATAAATTGCAATGTCTGTACTGTGAGACGTCGAAGACAGCGCTACAGGAAGACAGGATGGACAGCTGATCGTCCTCGCAGTGGCAGACCACGTGTAACAACATCTGCACAGGATCGGTACATCCGAACATCACACTTGTGGGACAGTTACAGGATGGCAACAACAACTGCCCGAGTTACACCAGGCACGCACAATCCCTCCATCAGTGCTCAGACTGTCCACAATAGGCTGAGAGAGGCTGGACTGAGGGCTTGTAAGCCTGTTGTAAGGCAGGTCCTCACCAGACATCACCGGCAACAACGTCGCCTATGGGCGCAAACCCACCGTCGCTGGACCAGACAGGACTGGAAAAAAGTGCTCTTCACTGATGAGTCATGGTTTTGTCTCACCAGGGGTGATGGTCGGATTTGCGTTTATCGTCAAAGGAATGAGTGTTACACCGAGGCCTGTACTCTGGAGCGGGATCAATTTGGAGATGGAAGTTCCGTCATGGTCTGGTGCGGTGTGTCACAGCATCATCGGACTGAGCTTGTTGTCATTGCAGGCAATCTCAACGCTGTGCGTTACAGGGAAGACATCCTCCTCCCTCATGTGGTACCCTTCCTGTAGGCTCCTCCTGACATGACCCTCCAGCATGACAATGCCACCAGCCATACTGCTCGTTCTGTGTGTGATTTCCTGCAGACAGGGATGTCAGTGTTCTGCCATGGCCAGCGAAGAGCCCGGATCTCAATCCCATTGAGCACGTCTGAGACCTGTTGGATCGGAGGGTGAGGGCTAGGGCCATTCCCCCAGAAATGTCCGGGAACATGCAGGTGCCTTGGTGGAAGGGTGAGGTAACATCTCACAGCAAGAACTGGCAAATCTGGTGCAGTCCATGAGGAGGAGATGCACTGCAGTACTTAATGCAGCTGGTGGCCACACCAGATTCTGACTGTTACTTTTGATTTTGACCCCCCCGCCCTTTGTTCAGGGACACATTATTCAATTTCTGTTAGTCACATGTCTGTGGAACTTGTTCAGTTTATGTCTCAGTTGTTGAATCTTGTTATGTTCATACAGATACTTACACATGTTAAGTTTGCTGAAAATAAACGCAGTTGACAGTGAGAGGAGTTTAGCTCTGTGTATTCCTCTCTCTCCCCTTCTCGTTCTCTCCATATTTCTCTCTTTCCTCTCTCTCTCTCGCTCTTTCCTCTCTCTCTCTTTAGCTGTTCTGTTAAATCAGCCTGTAGTGGACATGGATATTGATTGAGGGTCAGTAATCTGCCCAGGGTTGGTAGCCTGCCAGGACCAGATGTGATGTGTGTGTTTATGTCTACTGTATCTGATCTCGTAGTGTGTGTTTGTCTACTCACTCACAGTTGGTCTACATCTATGATTGGTATCCTGACAGTGTCACGTGCACTTGTAACACACGTACAGTATATTCTACGCTCCTGCGTATCCAGTGTTGTTCTGTCAATGTTGTTCTCTCTGGAAGTTGTGTATTTGTGTGTGAAATGTGTGTTTGGGTGTGAGTGGAAGTGTATCTGCGCATGTGCATTTTGTGTGTGTGCACGTGCGGGTGCAAATGCAGTGGTGATTTTAGCATGTGCATCTTGGTGGGGAAAAGCGGTGACAAACTGTGCCCACAAACTGTTAGGGCCTACATAAAGCTGTCCCAACATCTTACCACTGCTACACCTGGTTATCAGCGGAGCCTTTTCTGGCAGCGAAACAGTTAATTTAGCCTCATTTTCTGCCTTTAAAAAAACATAGATGATATGGCTGACTTGCTTAAACAAATGTGTTTTCTACTGACAATTGAAATGTACAAACTATGGCATAAGGGGACAACAAGCGGATAAGAGGCAATTCATCATTTCTATTAAGACATTAATGAGCGAGCTAGGATGGACTTAGTCAATATAACTATTTGTTTAGCACTTTTGAAATGTACAGCGACAGAATTCAGAACATGGGCCGTTCATACAGTGTTCTCCCTGTTGACCAAGTCAGAACCGTAAGATAAATAAAGGGGGCATATAAGCAGACAATGAAAGCTCTAACAATATTCAATGATTACATGTCACGGCTGTCTGAAGAATGGGACCAAAGTGCAGCGTATGTATTGTTCCACATTTTATTAAAACTGTGAAACTATGCAAGACATACAAATAAACTAATAAAGAAAAACAACAAACCGTGACGAAGAGGTGCAACATACACTTACTCAAAATAATCTCCCACAAAACCTAGTGGGAAAAACAACAACTTAAATATGATCCCCAATTAGAGACAACGATGACCAGCTGCCTCTAATTGGAGATCATCCCCCCAAAAAACATAGAAATACAGAAACTAGAAGCCCACATAGAAATACTGTCACGACTCCCGACGAAGTCGGCCCCTCTCCTTGTTCGGGCGGCGTTCGGCGGTCGACGTCACCGGCTTACCAGTTGCCACCGATCGATGTTTCACTTCGTTTGGTTTTGTCTTTATTGTGTACACCTGTTTTTCATTTCGCTAATCATGTTCATTATTTAACCTCTGCATTTCCTGTTTGTCTTGTCGGTGATTGTTTGTCTGTTTTGTGTAGTTGGAGGTGTTTTTCCAAACTATGTATTTTTCTATGAGAAGATTTATTGATATTTTTAGTAAACACGTTTGTTTACCTTTATCCCTGTGTCCTGCGCCTGACGCCTCCACTTCTCTAAGAAACCATTACAAATACATAAACTAGACATAAAACCCAACAAAAATAAACTAGAACCAACATAGACATAAATAAACTAGACAAAACCCCCTGTCACGCCCTGACCTACTCTACCATAGAAAATAAAAGCTTTCTATGGTCAGGATGTGACATTACATTTCTCTAAAACAGACTATAAGCTACATGTGCACCACCAAGTCAGAACAGTAGACAAAATTAAGAGGGGTAAATAGACCAAATTATTAGGGTGAGGCACATGGGCTTCTAACATCTTACTAGACAACATGCACTTAGTATTACTTTCTTAGCTACAGTATACATATCTCCCTAGCATATTACACAATTTTTACAGCAGCATACAATATATTTCTGGACTCACCTTGTTGTGCTGTGCTCACTTGAACAGGAAGGTGGCGTGGCGGTCCTTCGTGAGCAAATTTTGTCATCAAAATCTGGCATTCTCTGGATTTATGGTGCTTTCAAAACAACTGGGAACTCTGAAAAAAAACAAGGTTGATCATGATGACGTCATTGATTTTCAGGTCGTAGCTCTAGTCTAGAAAGAGGCTGGATTTACAATTCCGAGTTGGATGACCGTTCAAAACACATTTTCCCAGTCAGAGCTAATTTATTCCCGACTTCCCAGTTGTCTTAAACTCACTCAAGTCAAGTTTTCGCAGTTCCTAGTTAACAGTTGTTTTGAGTGCGGCACAAATCATGCTTGACAGCATGGCCAATGTTGAACGCATGGCCACTCCACTGAATAGTGGGCTAGTGATTGCTTTGCAATGCTTGCAGTTAGCCACTGTCACGGATTTGTTCCAAACCACTCATTGTTGAATTTGTGATTTCCAACTTGTTGTGTAATGTTTATGTCCAATGTCTGATGAACACTGATACGTTTTATGTATAATTTCTCTTCATTATTTCTCTTCAAATGACAAGGATTAAAAAGGATTTGTCAGTAGATTGTCGACTTTATTCATGATGATGACTGCTAGCTAAGATTTTTAAAGTATGATGTTGACATGATCAGTCCATTCAAAGCTACTGTACATATAACGTGATTTGACGTCATTCCATCTGTTGCCAATGACCTTGAGCCTTCTTGGATGGGCACTTCTAAAGTAACTATGGCATCACCCAAGGGGCTAGAATTTTCTCACTCTACCCTTAGACTTGGCAGTGACGTAGTGTCCCCATGAGTGACAGAACACTGAGCCAATCACGGCACAACGCTCTGTATTTTCTGCTGCCTTTCCCCACCACCACAGAAAGCACTGAGCTAGGCTGAAACACCTACATTATGGAGCTGCCTTACTCAAGAAAACAAAAAAGAGACCATGTTTGCATGTTTGCATGTGTGGGTGTGTACGTAGGCTACTTGTGTGTGTGTATGCGGGTTTTTCTGTATGTATGAAAGTGTGTGTGCACTTATTTCTGTGTGTGTGTGTATCCATCCGCCCGTATGCTGAGTGCCGTCCCCCCAGTGTGCTGGTGGATTCCCCAGGGCCAGGCCTGTTCTGGTCGACGCTGGCTCCATTCATCTGGCAGGCCTTTTCTTCTCCCACTACAAAGCAGCGCTTCTCCCCTGGCGCACCCACTCCCCCCCCCCACAGAGCACTATTTATCTATTGTGTTTAGTTAGACTCATCTGAGCTGCTCTCCCTCTCTACATCTCTTTTTTGCTCTCTTCTCCATTTTTTCTCCTCTCCTCATTCCATCCCCCCTCCCTTGCTCATTAACTTTCGCTCTTTACCTATATTTCTCTCGCTCTCTCGCTGTCTCTCCCTTTTTTCTCTTCTCCTCGCTTTATTTTCCCTCTCTCCGCTCTACTTATCTGTCTTTCTCTCTTTTCCCCTCTCTCTTCATTCCGAGAACAACGACAGAATAGAAACCTCTCAAAACACTCACTTTAAATATCAAATTGTCTTTGTGCATGTGAGAGGGTTTGACATTTTGGGGAAGGCTCTTGTTTGTTTTGTGCCCGTATGGGTTTACGGTGTTTGTGTGTGTGTGTGTGTGTGTGTGTGACTGAATGGGCGCTGTGTGCTGGTTGTGGGGAGCGGAGAGGCTTATGGGTAGTTCTGCTCCTGGCTCTCTCTACTCTCTCTACTCGCCACATGGGGTGTGTTTTGGAGCCTGTTTTGATGTGCGGAGAGTAGGGCCTCCCTCGAGCGCTACCCTGAACCTTTTCAGCACTGTGTTTAGTCAAGGGTCTGTGACGTTCGGGTACACACTCACACACACACACACACTGAGGAAAACACACACGCATACATGGACGGACACACACACACTCACACATGCACACAAACACACAAATACACACACATTCCCCTTTTTGACTGACTGCATTTCTCCTCATCTTGCCAACCCGCTTTTGTTCTCAACTTCTACTTAGCATGAGATTCAGTGGCCACTAAGGTAGGTTCTGTGATGCCTTTTGTTGGCAGAGTGTTGAACAGAAGAGGGTGAAAAGGCTTCTCTACCTGAATGGATTTAAATAGCACTACAGGAGTGAGTGACTTAAGGAGTGAGAGAAGAGAGGGAGTGAGCGGATGAGGGATTAAGAAGTGGATTTAAATAGCCATAAGTGAGGGACATATGATTCGTTATGTGATAGTACAGTAGTAGAAACGTTTTGGTTCCAGGTAGAACCCTTTTGGGTTCCATGAGGAGCCCTCTGTGGAAAGGGTTGTTCATGGAACCCAAAATGGTTCTACTTGGAACCAAAAGGTTTCTACCTGGCACCAAAAAAGTGTTCTTCAAAGGGTTATGCTATGAGGACAGCCGAAGAACTCTTTTAGGTGTCATCTTTTCTCTAAGAGTGTACAAGTTTTGTCATATAGCTATTATCTTTGTGACATATGATTATGATGTGTGTGTGTTTGTGACTGTGTTTTATTCTATGTACCTGTGTTTTACTACAGTTCAACCATGGCCAATACGGCTCCAGTCACTTTGACCTGAACGTGATGCCGGTGTGGAGCAGGAACATCACCGGGAATGGAGTGGTGGTCAGCATCATCGATGACGGTAAAGTCAAGACCAATCCATTACAAGACAGGGCCACGTTAACCAAGAGGTTAATAAGCAGCGCACAATGTTACAGATAGAAATGAGTAATATAGAACAAACATGCCTCTCTGACACATAGAATAAGGAATCACATCAACTCAATTCATGACATTTATATCTGCAAGTTCCACAGCCATTGCCTACTGAACGTGGCTCAGCCATGAAGGGCAGAGACAAGGTCATTTTTTTCTGTATTAATGAACATCATTATTTATTTGTTTGTATTTTAATCTCCTCTCCTGTGGATTCTCTGCCTTCATTAACATAATAAGGTGTTGAAAAAAATGACCATTATTGTATTAGCTAAGGACTAATCCAAGGGGTTTCAGATGTGTGTATCGAGACATCCAAATCTGTTTTTATAATAGGAGGAGAGGATAGTGTAAGTAGTTTATTTGAGGAGATGTGTAGAAAGTCTGAAGGAGCGAGTCAGGGAGTCAGTGTAAAAGTTGTGTACATCTTATCCCGTCCTCCTCTTCTTCTGTTGGAATGGAGTGGTGATATTTAGCCAAGCCAGCCAATCAGAGTGGCTGGTACTGGTCGCCTCTCAGTCACAGCAGCGCAATAAGGATACTTTTCACTACGATTAGTGGAATATCTGGCAACAAGGGAAATGAAAGAACAGCATCTTATGGGCTCATTCATCAAGAACTAATTAAGGCCTGGGTACACTCAAGTGCTGATAGAAATGGAGAAGTGGCTGTGTGTGGTGTGTGTGTGTGTGTGTGTGTGTGTGTGTGTGTGTGTGGGTGTGTGGGTGTGTGTGTAGGTGTGTGGGTGTGGGTGTGAATGCTTGTATGTCAGTGTGTGTGCTTGTGCATGTGTATAGCTGAATTGTTGTGTGAGATTTGTTTTCCATGAGGAAGTGGCTCCGTGTCATGGCAGGGTTGCTGTAGGCGGACGACTCCTATCTGCTCTGCATACTGAGAGACGGAGAAAGAGAGAGAGAGTTGCAGAGAGAGAGAGAGAGGCGGCTAGAGAGGGGGAGAGAGAGAGAGAGAGAAAAGGATGCTGAGAGGGAGAGTGAGAGAGGACGAGAGAAAAGGATACAGAGAAAGAGAGAGAGGGAGAGAGATTAAGCAAAGAGAGGACGAAAAAGAACAAGGAGAGAGAGTGAGAGAGGATGAAAGAAAACAAAAGAGGAAGAGAAGGGGGAAGAGAGAGAGAGAGAGAGAGAGAGTATTAGACCTGCACCACTGACTCTCCTCTCCTCTCCTCTGAGGCCATTGTTCTCTGTTCCACCTCTCTGTATTGATTCCACCAAGCATGAATTCTCCCTCCATCTTTCTCTCTTTTCTCTCTCTGTTCTTTATCTCTCTGTATTCCTTCCTTCCTTCTTTCATTTTGTTTCTGCCAAGCTATCATCTTACCTTTCTCTAAATGCACTCCTCTCTATCTCTCTCGCTGTCTCTCTCTATCCCCCCCCTCTCCCTATCTCTCTAGTATGTCTGAGAGTCAGACTCAGAGACCTGAAGGATCATGTACACACACATCACCTTTAGCCACCTTTGAATCAATGCTTATTGATTTTAATAGCGGGGGTGACCCCCTCTTCTCCTTCCCTCCATTCCTCCCTCCTCTATCACCATCCTTCTCTTTTAGAGGTAATGTAATCAGAGCCTGAGACTATTCTTGCACAGAGTTCTAGCAAATGTACCCCACCACCTCCAATCTGGGTATATGCGACTTGAGTGAGAGTGTGTGTGTGTGTGCGTGTGCATGTGTGTGTTTGTCTGAGTGTGTGTTTCAACCACTAATAATTGTTTTATACTGCAACATTATACTATAAAAATAGTATGATACTTTATATCAATATTGTATGTCATGGATTAATTACTAATATGAAAAAAATCATAACTTTAAACCATTTGGTTAATTCTAAATGTTTATATTTAGCGGCTTAAACCTAGACAGAAGTTAATTAAAAACAGTGAGAATAGGCATTGGTCTGAAGCCAAAAAATTCACATGGGCACTACAATGCCTATTCCACCCATGCTCTATCAAGGTTTTCCAGCGCACAGCTTTGACCTACTACAGTAGTTATGTTGGCATTGACCTTCAGACTATGTGTAGGCAGGTTGCTTAGGATTCAAACCTTCTCAAACAGCCTAATTCATACTCTTAGAGGAGGTGCTTCTACAACAATGTGATTTGTACCACATACAAGGTAAAATATTGGATTCTTCACACACCACAGTAAGACATGATTCCATTACGTTACCTTCTGATGCTTTTTGAAATGAAATGAAAGCAAGCTTTTCTTTTACACTTACAAGACCATCAGGCTTGATTGAGCTGTTTTGTATTGTAGTAATGTGGTACATGCCTGTATTTCCTTAAACCTCTATTTTAGCAATACATGTCATAGGAAAAAAAATCAGTAGGGGCCCAACATAACAACAGGTGATGGTGTGTTGGACACAGTAGCTCAGATAGATAGAGTCTGTCTGTATTCCTGATTTCTGTAACTGTTAGCGTACCTGTGTGATATTGAATTAAGCTCAGAACCACTTTCAGAACAACTTTCAAACATGGTCCTGTTTTATCAATTGCTGTGCTGATCAATGGACAGTTCATTGCCTCTGTCAAAATAATGTGTCTCTAAAGAAAGTGATGTTTGCATTTGCATTTCTTTTTGCAATAAAGATGGTAACGCAACAATAATGCACATTTACAATAAGCCTATATCAACAATATATACAGCAAACGTAACATAACATACTAATTTCAGTGTCCCAGATGTACTTTAACCTGTTGGGGCTAGGGGGCAGTATTTGCACGGCCGGATAAAAAACGTACCCGATTTAAACTGGTTACTACTCTTGCCCAGAAATGAGAATATGCATATAATTAGTAGATTTGGATAGAAAACACTCTAAAGTTTCTAAAACTGTTTGAATGGTTTCTGTGAGTATAACAGAACTCATATGGCAGGCCAAAACCTGAGAAGATTCCATACAGGAAGTGCCCTGTCTGACAATTTGTTCTCCTTCTGTGGCATCTCTATCAAAAATACAGCATCTCTGCTCTAACGTGACATTTTCTAAGGCTTCCATTGGCTCTCAGAAGGCGCCAGAAAGTGGAATGACGTCTCTCCAGTCTCTGGGCGAAAAACAGCAGGAGATTTTGTCAGTGGTCAGGCTGAGAACAGTGACACTGGAGATGCGCGTTCATGTGAATTCCCCATTTTTTTCTTTCAGCCTTTGAATGAATACAACGTCGCCCGGTTGGAATATTATCGCTATTTTATGAGAAAAATAGCATAAAAATTGATTTTAAACAGCGTTTGACATGCTTCGAAGTACGGTAATGGAATATTTTGACATTTTTGTCACGAAATGCGCTCGCGCGTCACCGTTCGGATACTGACCTGAACGCAAGAACAAAACTGAGGTATTTGAATATAACTATGAATTATTTGGAACCAACACAACATTTGTTGTTGAAGTAGAAGTCCTGGGAGTGCATTCTGACGAAGAACAGCAAAGATAATCCAATTTTTCTTATAGTAAATCTGAGTTTGGTGAGGGCCAAACTTGGTGGGTGTCAAATTAGCTAGCCGTGATGGCCGGGCTATGTACTCAGAATATTGCAAAATGTGTTTTTGCCGAAAAGCTATTTTAAAATCTGACACCGCGATTGCATAAAGGAGTTCTGTATCTATAATTCTTAAAATAATTGTTAGGTTTTTTGTCAACGTTTATCTTGAGTAATTTAGTAAATTCACCGGAAGTTTGCGGTGGGTATGCTAGTTCTGAACATCACATGCTAATGTAAAAAGCTGTTTTTTGATATAAATATGAACTTGATTGAACAAAACATGCATGTATTGTATAACATAATGTCCTAGGAGTGTCATCTGATGAAGATCATCAAAGATTAGTGCTGCATTTAGCTGTGGTTTTGGTTTTTGTGACATATATGCTTGCTTTGAAAATGGCTGTGTGATTATTTTTGGCAGGGTACTCTCCTGACATAATCTAATGTTTTGCTTTCGCTGTAAAGCCTTTTTGAAATCGGACAATGTGGTTAGATTAACGAGAGTCTTGTCTTTAAAATGATGTAAAATAGTCATATGTTTGAGAAATTGAAGTTATAGCATTTTCGAGGTATTTGTATTTCGCGCCACGCGATTCCACTGGCTGTTGACTAGGCGGGACGCAAACGTCCCACCTTGCCCAGGGAGGTTAACTATGTTACGTCTAGTCTATGAGACCAGGTTGGTACGCAGCATGTCATGCAAGCAATGATTCTGATGTTGTTTTACCTTGGTGTACCGTTTGAATCCCCCTGACTACTTTTCACTTGTGTATGGCAACTTCAGATTTTCTGTGAACACACTGAAAAGTAATTTGAAACTGTGTTGATCAGTCAGCACAAATGTGGAGTATTTTTTATTTATTTAACCTTTATTTCACTAGGCAAGTCAGATAAGAACAAATTCTTATTTACAATGACAGCCTACCCCGGTCTAACCCAGATGACGCTGGGCCAATTGTGCACCGCCCTATGGGACTCCCAATCACGGCCGGATGTGATGCAGCCTGGATTCAAACCTGGTACTGCAGTGACACCTCTTGCACTGAGATGCAGTGCCTTAGACCACTGCGCCACCCGGGTATTAGTATAAGAAAGACAAGATGACAGGAGAGAGAGTGTATGCCGGATCTAGAATTTATTCTATACTTTAAAAAACGTAAAAATATACACATTGTGAGATATTTGGCAAATAGACCGGCATGCCTCTCCATAGGAAAGCATTGGGGGGAGCTCAGCATTCCAAGGGCAAAAAGTATTTTGGGGCTAGCATTTGATCACAACCAAGCTCGCTGCCCAGACTTACATAATTAGAAAGAGGAGATTCTCATGATTAAAACGACATCTGACTTGAAAAAATCCAAATATACACATTGCGAGATATTTGACGAAATAGACAAACATACCGATATTTCCCCTATAGGAAACAATGGGACGACCTCAGAGATTCATGAGAATTTTTTTGTTGTTGTTTACATTTTAACTATAAACAACGTGAGCAGGTCTCATTGCCAACAATAGCGAAGCAGGCATTGTGACGTAGAACAATAAGCTGGGAATAGAACGTTCGGAAGGCGAGTTGGTGCCATGGTGCTCAACAGAACACATAGGAGCTGACAGGGTGAAAAATGACCTAAAATAAGGCCTGCTTTTTCATGATTACTTTAAAACGACGGCAAGCAGCAGGGAAATATGCTCATATTATGAAACTGGGCTCCACGGCGGATGCAATGAACTAGTTTTTATAAGAATAAAGCGTTGTTAAAAATGTCATGTGTCCAGCCTAGCGTAGCTAACTGCAGTGTTTATCCTGTCTGTAGTCTGGCTACCTCATCTTAACTTGATCTGTGCAGTGCAAATGAGCGTGAGCAGCGTGGCAGTATCCCAAAGTTTGGTGGTTTTAAACTTAATTTAACTAACGTTAACTAGCTATGTTTTGTGTAAGAAAGTATGATATACTGTGGTGCATGAACTGGCCATTCATGTTAGCTAACGTTACCTACCTAGCTAATGTTAGCTATCTATCACTATCACGTTTGCTAGCTTATTTGTGTATATTTGTTTGTGCTCCGATTATACAGTTTACACATGATGACTTTACCTTTATATGAGAAACCTTACTGGGCAAAATATAGCTATTTAGCTTTCCACGCTTGTTGGTTAGCTACCTAGCCAACATTAGTTCTCATCTGACTGGTACAACTTTTTTTTAACTAAATAGCTAGCTAGCAAATCAAAACCACATTCATTTTTTTTTTTACCTTTAACTAGGCAAGTCCGTTAAGAACAAATTCTTATTTACAATGACGGCCTAATGGGAAACAGTGGGTTAACTGCATTGTTCAGGGGCAGAACGACAGATTTTTACCTTGTCAGCTCTGGGATTCAATCCAGCGACCTTTTGGTTACTGGCCCAATGCTCTAACCACTAGGCTACCTGCTGACCCCCATTGGCCCCCAATGACATGCTAGCCTTTATTTGCCTGTTCGTTAGCTATCTAACTTTCAGCTGACTGGTGTTAGCTAGCTACAAAGGCTAGCTGCTGAACTTTGTACAAGCAAGCTAACGTTAGCAAGTTAACGTTAGCTAGCTAGCTACCTAGCTAATCAAAATATCTGTTTGCATTTATTGATTAACCTCAGATTGAACACCACCATATACCTAGCTATATACAGTAGCCTTAGTTTGTTCACGTACACTTCCTATGACTGGCAGCATGGTGCAAGCAGCTGTGTTGTTGCCGAGCAACCGACTCAGTGTTATAGAACTCTGAGCTTTGGCTAAAGAAGATGTTACTATACTAGCTCCCCCCAATGTTATCTATATATTGTTATTATAATACACAGTAATAGACGATCTACGAAACTAAAAGTCCTTAGTCAATCACGTGAAAGGAGAGGGAACTTCATGAAATGCAAAAAACACAATTCTTCACATCCAATGCATTGCACTTCAACATCAACTGAAGTCATTTAGTAATATTATTTTTTAATTTTTAATTTTATTTCACCTTTATTTAACCAGGGAGGCAAGTTGAGAACAAGTTCTCATTTACAACTGCGACCTGGCCAAGATAAAGCAAAGCAGTTCGACACATATAACAACACAGAGTTACACACGGAGTAAAACAAACATACAGTCAATAATACAGTAGAAAAATAAGTCTACATACAATGTGAGCAAATGAGGTGAGATAAGGGAGGTAAAGGCAATAAATAGGCCATGGTGGCGAAGTAAATACAATATAGCAATTAAAACACTGGAATGGTAGATTTCACAGTAGATGAGTGTGCAAAGTAGAAATACTGGGGTGCAAAGGAGCAAAATAAATAAATAAATAAATACAGTAGGGGAAGAGGTAGTTGTTTGGGCTATTTATAGATGGGCTATGTACAGGTGCAGTGATCTGTGAGCTGCTCTGACAGCTGGTGCTTAAAGCTAGTGAGGGTGATAAGTGTTTCCAGTTTCAGAGATTTTTGTAGTTCGTTCCAGTCATTGGCAGCAGAGAACTGGAAGGAGAGTTGGCCAAAGGAGGAATTGGCTTTGGGGGTGACAAGTGAGATATACCTGCTGGAACACGTGCTACGGGTGGGTGCAGCTATGGTGACCAGCGAGCAGAGATAATGCGGGACTTTACCTAGCAGGGTCTTGCAGATGACCTGGAGCCAGTGGGTTTGGCAACGAGTATGAAGCGAGGGCCAGCCAACGAGAGCGTACAGGTCGCAGTGGTGGGTAGTATATGGGGCTTTGGTGACAAAACGGATGGCACTGTGATAGACTGCATCCAATTTGTTAAGTAGGGTGTTGGAGGATATTTTGTAAATGACATCGCCAAAGTCGAGGATCGGTAAGATGGTCAGTTTTACGAGGGTATGTTTGGCAGCATGAGTGAAGGATGCTTTGTTGCGAAATAGGAAGCCAATTCTAGATTTAACTTTGGATTCGAGATGTTTTATGTGAGTCTGGAAGGAGAGTTTACAGTCTAACCAGACACCTAGGTATTTGTAGCTGTCCACATATTCTAAGTCAGAACCGTCCAGAGTAGTGATGCTGGACGGGCGGGCAGGTGCAGGCAGCGATCGGTTGAAGAGCATACATTTAGTTTTACTTGTATTTAAGAGCAGTTGTAGGCCACGGAAGGAGAGTTGTATGGCATTGAAGCTCGTCTGGAGGGTTGTTAACACAGTGTCCAAAGAAGGGCCAGAAGTATATAGAATGGTGTCGTCTGCGTAGAGGTGGATCAGAGACTCACCAGCAGCAAGAGCGACATCATTGATATATACAGAGAAGAGAGTCGGCCCAAGAATTGAACCCTGTGGCACCCCCATAGCGACTGCCAGAGGTCCGGACAACAGGCCCTCAGATTTGACACACTGAACTCTGTCGGAGAAGTAGTTGGTGAACCAGTCGAGGCAATCATCATATATTATGATGATCATGAGAAGTGATCCGGAGTGCTGGGTAGATTAATCAGCTAATGGCGATGCCCCACCATCCCAGAGTATCCCTGTCACCACACCATCAACACTGACTGGCCACTGTTCATCTCTCTCCTGGTGCACTCAAACATCCATTGCCTACCTACCATATAAATCATACACCACTGTCATTGCATGTCATTGGAACCGAGACAATAGGAACTCAGTTGGATGGAGAAAGGCTGCAACGGTGACATGCTATCTCAAATCAAATCAAATTGTATTTGTCACATGCGCCGAATACAACAGGTGTAGGTAGACCTTACAGTGAAATGCTTACTTACAAGCCCTTAACCAACAATGCAGTTTTAAGAAAAATACCTACAAAAATAAGAAATAAAAGTAACGAATAATTAAAGAGCAGCAGCAAAAATAACAATAGGCTATATACAGGGAGGTACCGGTACAGAGTCAATGTGCGGGGGCACCGGTTCGTCAAGGTAATTGAGGTAATGTATACATGTAGGTAGAGTTATTAAAGTGACGTATGCATAGATAATGACAGGGAGTAGCAGCAGTGTAACGGGGGGGGGGGGGGATGCAAATAGTCTGGGTAGTCATTGGATTAGATGTTCAGTAGTCTTATGGCTTGGGGGTAGAAGCTGTTTAGAAGCCTCTTGGACCTAGACTTGGCACTCCGTTACCACTTGCCGTGCGGTAGCAGAGAGAACAGTCTATGACTAGGGTAGCTGGAGTCTGATAATTTTTAGAGCCTTCCTCTGACACCGCCTAGTTTAGAGGTCCTAGATGACAGGAAGCTTGGCCCCAGTGATGCACTGGGCAGTTCGCACTACCCTCTGTAGTGCCTTGCTGTCGGAGGCCGAGCAGTTGCCATACCAGGCAGTGATGCAACCAGTCAGGATGCTCTCGATGGTGCAGCTGTAGAACCTTTTGTGGATCTGAGGACCCATGCCAAATCTTCACAACTGTCTTGGTGTGCTTGGACCATGTTAGTTTGATGGTGATGTGGACACCAAGGAACTTGAAGCTCTCAACTTGCTCCACTATAGCCCCGTCGATGAGATTGGGGGCGTGCTCGGTTCTCCTTTTCCTGTAGTCCACAATCATCTCCTTTGTCTTGATCACGTTGAGGGAGGGGTTGTAGTCCGGCACCACACGACCACGTCTCTGACCTCCTCCCTATAGAATGTCTTGTCGTTGTCGGTGATCAGGCCTACCACTGTTGTGTCATCGGCAAACTTAATGATGGTGTTGGAGTTGTGCCGGTCTGTGCAGTCATGAGTGAACAGGGAGTACAGGAGGGGACTGAGCACGCACCCCTGAGGGGCCCCTGTGTTGCTACCTACCCTTACCACCTGGGGGCAGCCAGTCAAGAAGTCAAAGATCCAGTTGCAGAGGGAGGTGTTTAGTCCCAGCGTCCTGTGTATCGGTGGGTGTTTGCTTGTATTTCAGAGGTACAGTATTTGAGACCAATATTCCTCAGTGATCAAGTAGACATAACACCATTATTAGCATTCACAGACTCTTACGAAGTGTCATGGAGCAATTAACACCTTCTAATGTCATGGCATGATACGGTAAAAAACCATTTACAGAGGCTTACATAGAAGCACTGTTTAATGTGTATTGTATTGCCATACCGCCTTAGCTAATTGAGGTAATATACAGTAGGTATACATTACTTACATGACAAGCATTTATTTGGTCACCTTGGGGTTAATAGTGACTTAAAGTATTAGTAGTATGATGCATCTGTAGTGCTGCTGGTTAATTGACTCATGCAATGACAGCAATGCAATAATAAAGACAGCCATTTTTCCACATTAGATTTTATTGCATCTTAATTTGTATTGTTTCATGTCAAGGGGATATTTGGTTAATGTATTTTATCTATAAGAGCCTTTTACATACAGTATATCCACATTCAAGCATTTTGTTTCATAGTTATTGAGTACCTGAGATTCCATAACAATGTTTGAGAATGACACGAGTGGAAATGGTTACAGGGTACAAATCTTAACACTTTGTGTTTGTGGTCATTTCTAAGTGTATGTGTTTGTATGTGCAGTAAGTGGGCTTTTGACTTCAGTTTAACCCATCCTGTAAAGGTGTGTTTGCATACGTGTGCGTCTGTGTGTGTGTGTATGTGTGCACACAGATAGTATATCCACGCTTGCTTCCATGTGTGTGAGTGCATGATTGCTCATGTTGTAGGGTTGAGATGTGTGTATGTGGGAAGCCTAGTTGTTTGGTATAAAATGACACTGTAAAAATCTTTCTGACAGGGGGAGTGACTGGAGTCAGCGCTTTTCCTCCCCCCTTCATCCTCCCCCTCACCCCCCATCGCCCCCCGCTGTTCAATCCATCCAGCCGCTGTCACGGCGGGGGAGCAGACAATCTATCAAGGCATCGGGAGGCATTCTCCTCACCTGCACCGCGCCTTTAATGAACAGCCAACATGATCCCGGCTGACAAGCAGGAAATGGATGTAATAAAGATTGTTTTTGCATGCTCTTTGCATCCCTGATAAATCGCCTCGCTGTGCAACAGATACCGGAGCCACATGGAAATTTGATTTCACACGGTGAGGCGGAGAGAGATGGGGCGAGAGAGAGAGAGAGTGGAGAGGGGAGAAAGAAAGAGCTGGCAGTGGCAGGGTCACTTTATGTTTTTTGTTCTCTATAGCTGGGACATGGGGGGTGGCGGTGGTGTGTAATGGTTTACTGGGACCCTTCCTGGCTCCTCTAGTCCTGCCGAGCGTTGCTGGTTCTGTGGTGCCCCCAGCGATCGGAGGATTTTCCTATGAGCGGCCTCCTCCATATCTACTGCTCACCCCTCTCACACCCACTCACCCACTTTACCCAAATCCCGTTCCACACATACTGTAGTCTCCCTCAGTAGGGTTCAGAGGGCATTGAGGCCAGAAGGTCACTGTGACCACTCTTCTCTACGTACTGTACTGGCTCTCCAACACCACCAACCCACACTCATCTGCCGTAGCATCCCTGGTTCCCTCGAGACTTTGAATAAGGCCTGCGAGATTACTAGTATTCTAACAGTAGAGAATGCAGGGAGGGAACAAAGTGGGAGGATAGGAGAGAGGAGGGGACAGAGAGAGAATGATTATAAAAGTAAGATAGAGGGAGTGGGGGGGGCAAAAGTAAATGCTGGGGGATGGAAAGGGGGGAGAGTAAAAAGGGATCGAGGGAGAGACAGGGAGATGCAGATATTGAGTGGGCAATTTATGATTTAACCACCTCAGAAAGAGAGAGAGCGGGAGGGAGATAGAGGGGGGGCTAGAGAAAGGGATAGTGAGAGACATGAACCTTTCCTCAGAGAGAGTCGAGCTGTTTTATCTGACTACACTCTTAGAAAAAAATTGTTATTTGGCTGTCCTCATAGGAGAACCCTTTGAAGAACCCTTTTTGGTTCCAGCTAGAACCCTTTTGGTTCCAGGTAGAAGCCTTTGGACCCTTTCCACAGAGGGTTTTACGTTGAAGCAAAAAGGGTTCTCCCTGGAATCAAAAAGGGTTCTCCTATTGGAACAGCTGAATAACTCTTTTGGAACCATTTTTTCTAAGAGTGTACCATCCACCCCTTGTAAACCTTGGCTTTCCTCTCCTCTCCTTTCCTCTCCTATCCTCTCCCTCTATTCCTCCTCATCCACCCTTATACTTTTCTCTACCTCCACAACCACCTCACCCAACATAGAACCTCAACCTCCATATGCCTGTAGTAGTTGTGTGTGTGGCAGTCTTTCACAACCCCCTACAGTAAATTAATGCATTTTCAGAACGACATGTGGCCAGCCTCACGGCTTTGGTCTCTTATCATTGCACTGAATGAACTTCTAACCACAACATATAGAATAGACTTCCAACCACAACGTAAGGAATGGGCCATTGGGATTGAGTAAGAGGGTGGCTGAGAGGCCTACTTGCCTCTCTCTCTCTCACTGGGACTTGTGCATGTATTTGTGTGTATCTAGAGAAACATTAGCCAGGATCTATATTGGTTTGGTGGCTGCCCCCTGTAGTGGCGCAGGTATGGGTTATGTGACGATGTCTCTCACCGCAGCACTGTCTGTCGTTGGCACATTGTGGGGTCTCTCCACAGCCAGGTCACCTATGATACAAGTCAGTATTCGACGTCCATCCATGTCTGAGGACGTCGGGAGATGACGTGGAAACCGGCCACTAGGGGCAACAGTGAGCGCTGTTACCTTCAAGTAGGTTTTGGTTTTGCTAGGGCACTGTGGACGGTGATGGCAGATTGGCGTGAGCGTCTGCCTCTGATTCCAAAGTTTGAATCCAGTGATAGAAAGTTGTTTTTGATATTTTCATTTTAAGCCTACCCCAAACCTTAACTGTTACCTTAACCATTTGGAGTTAATGCCTGAACTTAACCCTAACCTTAAAAATGTGGAGTTAATGCCTAAACGTAACCTTACATAACCTCCCCCCAGTCACACCACCACTACTACACACATCAGTATACACCCACTACTTGTTTAATCTGCCCCCGCGCTCATTTGCATGAAATAAGATGGAAATGCAGCCCTTATTTATGCCAACAGCAATGGAGTGTTATTAAGGGCACCATTGTGCAAAAGCGACGGTCGCACTGAGAATACATTACAGAGGCTATTTCTGGAGAGACTCCAGCCACACAGAGGGTAATGCTTTACTACTCCCTGATGGCATCGTCACTCCGTGTGCCAGGGCTCTGTGTGTGAGTGTGTGTGTTTGTGTGTTTATAGGGCTGTGTGTGTGTGTGTGTGTGTGTGTGTGTGTGTGTGTGTGTGTGTGTTTAGGGCTGTGCGGGTTGGAGAGTGGGTGCATGGTGCATGCGTGTGATGGGCTGTGTGGATGGGTAAGTAGGTGTGTGTGTGTGTGCGTATTTTCAGTGATTTTCAGTGATTGAGAAGTTACCAGTGATTGACAGTGTACGCGGCCCCCGCTGTATAATAGTTTGTGAGCTGTGAGTTGAGGTGAGAGGCAGGTATAGCCACAGTAGTACTCTCCATCTGTCTGCTGGGCTGTGCAGCGCGGTGTAGTTAGAAATTATCCTGTGTCAGATTCTATTCTAAATCCTACAATTACTAAGGTTATAACCAAAGAGGAAATCTGGTCTTAGACCAGTTTATCACACTAACATACCCCCTCTAGAGTGACCCTGTTGGCCAGCCAGTAGCCTCAGTCTGACCTGATCCCAGACCAGTCACCCCTGACCTCAGTTCACCTGAACCTGCTCCCCACTGACCGCCCTCTGACCTGATCCCAGACCAGTCACCCCTGACCTCAGTTCACCTGAACCTGCTCCCCACTGACCGCCCTCTGACCGCTCTGTGACCTCTGACCTATGCCCTGGCTAGGCGCCGTAGCTGGACCATGGCTTCCCTGGGTAAATATTATGAGTTTCTCAACTGCATGCAGCTGCACGGGAGCAGAGACAAAGGACAGAGGGTGAGGGGGAGGTGTGTGTGTGTGTGCATATGTGTGTGTTTCAGAGAGGTTTAGCATCTTATTTAATGCTGTGCAGGGGGTGGGGGAGCCCCCTGGGTGTGTGTGCTGTGATATAGGGATTGAGTAAAATAGAGACGGGCTGTGGGAGAGAGAGAGATAGACTGAGACTGATTTGTGGACATGCTGCCTTTTTACAGGCCTTGTAATGGAGTTTATTAGCATGTGAGTAGCAGCCAGGGAGCATATGTAATCTGTCCTGTGCAAGGGTGGCCATTTTGAATACAGGATGGTAAAACAAAAGCAAAACAAGCTCGAGTCCATTATGTGAAAATCTTTCCTAGCTGAGTGTATATATGTGAATGGTATTATTATTCCCCTTGTCAAATAGATATTTTATGTTATGTACTGATGGCTAGTGTAAATTATATTGTCAGATAGGTGTATAGAAATAACAGATCTGTTCTACGAATGTATCTACCCATTGAGCTGTGTAACTGTTCTCGCACAACATTTGTCATCATCTGTGTGTGTGTGTTTGTGTTTTTGTGTGTGAGAGAGCGAGAGAGAGAGAGAGAAAGAGGGAGAGGGAGGGATAGCAAGAGGAGAGGGGGACAAGGAAAGGAAAAAAGAGAGAGAGAGAAAGAGAGAGAGTGGGTAGCCAGAGACAGCTGTTGTGTCTTGGAAAATACAGATCAAATAAGCTAATGTCAAGGCCTGCGCAGTCCCATAACTTCTCCATTCAAGCAGAGGGCAAACTGAGGTCAAATTCTATTGATTCTTCCAGGGCTTGTGGCAATATATCTTTCTACTGAACCAAGTAGACCTTTCCAGTATTAACATTGGAAGTATTTCTGAGCAACGTACATTATGAGAATACTATTTTCAGTATAATATTATAATACTTAACTCTATCTATATGTTAATCGACACTCTACAGTATGTCCATCATACAAGGTCAACATTACTTTGGCAACAACCCATTTTAAAAACCGATCCCTGTTTGTGATGTGAATTACCCAAACCAATAGTCCTAATGTGGTCCTTTTGAGTTAGAGAGGCTCTATAATTGTTGTGTTTGTGAGCGACCATGCACACGTGTGCAGTTGTGTGCATGTTTGAATGAGTTTCAGTATTTGTGCGTATGTGATTATATACAATAAGTGTTTATCAGCGTGTGTGTGTAATATGTGTTTATCAGTGTGTGTGTATATATATATATATATATAAATATGTGTGTTTATCAGTGTGTGTATGTGTGTGAATTTGTGTTTATCAGCGTGTGTGTTTGTGTGTGCGTGGGTGATGGATGGTGCCCGCTCCGTGTTTACCTATCCCATGATTTCCTGTGCGTGCGGGTAACAAGTGGAGTTTGGCAGGATTAATGAGCGTGTGGGTGCTGAATGGATGTTTGCGGCTGTGTGGTGCTCCATCACGGGCCTAGCAGCCCAGAGCCCCCCAGAGCTTAGCCTCAGCCCCACCACCACCACCCGTCACAGCCGCTACCGCTAGCTACCGCTAGCTACCGCTCAGCCTGCTCTTAATTATGCATGCTTAGCAAAGTCCCATTAAACAAGCAGCAGCGCTAAACAAAGGCAAAGCATTCACATCCTTTACTTACTGAGAGTTATCTTAACCCTCAAGAGAGTGATACGCTCCCTAGAGTTAGTGTTGATAACTGGAATTCATTATGAGAGAGTACTTTTAACTCCATTAAGAATAACCAGAGACAGGGAATTACATTTATGGCGTTATCCACAGATGTGGGAGGGGCCTCATTGTCATATTTCCCAGCCTGCTCTGCTAAAGGTAGATTTTTTTTCATCGTTTGATTCAATATCTGTGTTTTCGCGTGTATATTGATTGTTTTTGATCTTATGCATCACAAAGATAAGAAACATGCATTTTGTCAAATAGTCCAATCTCTAAGTGGTTGGTTTTATAGCAACCATTAGTCAAGGTAAATGTTATTGGTCACATGCGACGAATACGACAGGTGCAGACTTTAAAGTGAAATGCTAACATACGAGCCCAATCCCAACAGTGAAGAGTTAAAAAGTAAGACAAATATTTGCTAAATTAAAGAGGAAATAGTAACAAAATAAAATCAAAACAAGGCTATATACAAGGAGTACCAGTACCAAGTCAATATGCTTGGGTTTGAGGTAATACAGTATGTACAGTTGAAGTCGGAAGTTTACATACACTTAGGTTGGAGTCATTAAATCTCGTTTTTCAACCACTCCACAAGTTTTTTGTTAACAAACTATAGTGTTGGGAAGTCGGTTAGGACATCTACTTTGTGCATGACACAAGTAATTTGTCCAACAATGGTTAACAGACATGATATTTCACTTATAATTCACTGTATCACAATTCCAGTGGGTCAGATGTTTACATACAATAAGTTGACTGTGCCTTTAAACAGTTTGGAAAATTCCAGAAAATTATGTCATGGCTTTAGAAGCTTCTGATAGGCTAATTGACATAATTTGAGTCAATTGGAGGTGTACCTGTGGCTGTATTTCAAGGCCTACCTTTAAACACAGTGCCTCTTTGCTTGACATCATGGGAAAATCAAAAGAAATCAGCCAAGACCTCAGAAAGAAAATTGTAGACATCCACAAGTCTGGCTCATCATTGGGAGCAATTTCCAAGTGCCTGAAGGTACCACGTTCATCTGTACAAACAATAGTACACAAGTATAAACACCATAGGACCACGCAGCCATCATACCGCTCAGGAAGGAGATGCGTTCTGACTCCTAGAGATGAACGTACTTTGGTGCAAAAAGTGCAAATCAATCCCAGAACAAAAGCAAAGGGCCCTGTGAAGATGCTGGAGTCAACAGGTACAAAAGTATCTATATCCACGGTAAAACGAGTCCTATATCGACATAACCTGAAAGGCCGCTCAGCAAGGAAGAAGCCACTGCTCCGAAACCGCCATAAAAAAAGCCAGACTACGGTTTGCAACTGCACATGGGGACAAAGATCGTACTTTTTGGAGAAATGTCCTCTGGTCTGATGAAACAAAAATAGAACTGTTTGGCCATAATGACCATTGTTATGTTTGGAGGAAAAAGGGGAAGGCTTGCAAGTCAAAGAACACCATCCCAACCGTGAAGCACGGGGGTGGCAGCATGTTGTGGGGGTGCTTTGCTGCAAGAGGGACTGGTGCACTTCACAAAATAGATGGCATTATGAGGGAGGAAAATTACGTGGATATATTGAAGCAACATCTCAAGACATCAGTCACGAAGTTAAAGCTTGGTCGCAAATGGGTCTTCCAAATGGACAATGACCCCAAGCATACTTCCAAAGTTGTGGCAAAATGGCTTAAGGACAACAAAGGCAAGGTATTGGAGTGGCCATCACAAAGCCCTGACCTCAATCCTATAGAACATTTGTTGGCAGAACTGAAAAAGCGTGTGCGTGCAAGGAGGCCTACAAACCTGACTCCGTTACACCAGCTCTGTCAGGAGGAATGGGCCAAAATTCACCCAACTTATTATGGGAAGCTTGTGGAAGGCTAGCCTAAACATTTTACCCAAGTTAAACAATTTAAAGGCAATGCTACCAAATACTAATTGAGTGTATGTAAACTTCTGACCCACTGGGAATGTGATGAAGGAAATAAAAGCTGAAATAAATCATTCTCTCTACTATTATTCTGACATTTCACATTCTTAAACTAAAGTGGTGATCCTAACTGACCTAAGACAGGGAATTTTTACTAGGATTAAATGTCAGGAATTGTGAAAAACTGAGTTGAAATGTATTTGGCTAAAGTGTATGTAAACTTCTGACTTCAACTGTACATGTGAGTACGGGTAAAAGTGACTAGGCAGTCAGGATATATAATAAATAGAGTAGCAGCAGCACATATAAATTGTGTGTGTGTGTGTGTGTGTGTGTGTGTGTGTGTGTGTGTGTGTGTGTGTGTGTGTGTGTGTGTGTGTGTGTGTGTGTGGCATCAGTATGCATGTGTGTGTTTTGTCTGTTGGATTGTATGTATTGTGTGTGTGTGTATGTTGGGGTGAGTGGTCATAGAGCCAGTGCAAGGGAGTCAGTGCAAAACTATTAAGATAAATAAATAAATAATAAAGGGTGTCAAAGTAAATTGTCCAGATTGATTAACTGTTCAGCAGTCTTATGGGTAAAAGCTGTTCAGTTGCCTTTTGGTCACAGACTTGGTGCTCTGGTACCGCTTGCTGTGCAGTAGCAGAGAGAAGAGTATATGACTTGGGTGGCTGGAGCCTTTGACATTTTTTAGGGCTTCCCTCTGACACCGCCTAGTATAGATGTCCTGGATGGCTGAGAGTTCGGCCCCAGTGATGTACTGGGCCGTATGCACTACGTTCGTCGTATGTGGTAGTTGAAGTGGACCAAGGCGCAGCGTGGTAAGTGTTCATAATATTTATTTTCAAGAAACACTCAAACAAAATAACAAAAGGGAAAAACAAAAACGCATAGTTCCGTCAGGCACATATTGTATGCTAAACAGAAAATTACCTCCCACAAAACTCAGGTGGAAAACAGGCTGCCTAAGTATGATTCCCAATCAGAGACAACGATAGACAGCTACCTCTGATTGGGAACCACACTCGGCTCAAAAACAAAGAAATAGAAAACATAGATATTCCCACCCGAGTCACACCCTGGCCTAACCTAGAGAATAAATAAGATCTCTAAGGTCAGGGCGTGACAACTACCCTCTGTAGCGCCTTGTGATCGGACGCCAAGCAGTTGCCATACCAAGCGGTGATGCAGCCTGTCAAGATGCCCTCAATGGTGCAGCTGTAGAACTTTTTGAGGATCTGAGGGACCATGCCAAATATTTTCAGCCTCCTGAGGTCAGAAGAGGCATTGGCGTGTGTTTGGACCATGATACGTCCTTAGTGGCACCAAGAAACTTGGCTCTTTCGACCAGTTCCACTATAGCCCCGTTGATTTGAATGTGGGCGTAATCAGCCCTCCTTTTCCTGTAGCCCACAATCATCTTCTTTGTCTTGATCACGTTGAGGGAGAGGTTGTTGTCCTGGCACCACACTGCCAGGTCTCTGAACTCCTTCCTATAGGCTGTGTCATTGTTGTCGGTGATCAGGCCTACCACCATTGTGTCGTCTGCAAACTTAATGATGGTTTTGGAGTTGTGCGTGGCCACACAATTGTGGGTGAACAGGGAGTACAGGAGGGAACTAAGCACGCACCCCTGAGAGGCCCCATGTTGAGGATCAGTGTGGCAGACTTGTTGTTGCCTACCCTTACCACCTCGGTCCAGGAAGTCCAGGATCTAGTTGCAGAGGGAGGTGTAGGTGCTGTAGTCAATGCACAGCATTCTCACATAGGTGATCCTTTTGTCCAAGTGGGAAAGGGCAGTGTGGAGTGCAATAGAGATTGCATCATCTGTGGATATGTTGGGTCAGTATGCGAATTGGAGTGGATGAGCATTGTCTTGTTTGCTTATGGCCCAATACAGCTCATTGAGTGCGGTCTTGGTGCCAGCATCAGTTTGTGGTGGTAAATAGACTGCTATGAAAAATACAGATGAAAACTCTATTGATAAAAATAATGTGGTCTACAGCTTGTCATAAGGTATTCTAATTCGAGACTCTAGATTTATTCGTTAGCCGCCGTAGTCTCACCAGGGTGCCCGCCCGCGGGCCTCTTTATCGCTGTTTTCGCCTTTTACGAGTGTTGGGGATTAGGGCCTGGTCCGGTTCATTGAAGTAGAATTCCTCGTCCAAATTGAGGTTAGTGATAGCTGTTTGGATGTCCAGAAGTTCTTTTCGGTCATAGGAAACAATGGCAAGACATATCATGTACAAGAAACGTTACGAACAGCACAGAAAAATACACAAAATAGCACAATTGGTCAGGACCTCGTAAAACGGCCACCATTCCGTCTGGCGCAATTGATAGACCCTAGTGAGATGTTATTCCAGTTTACATGGTGTTGGTAGTCTCTCCATGTACTGTATTTTTCCCCCTACTGTGACAGGAACTCTAAATGCAAGTGTTGATGTAAAAGTGCTGTATATCTTCCTGCAAGTTGGATTCCAACAGAGATTGGATATCACATTGTAAACCACCATAATGTGACACATGAAGAAATATTCAAATAAAGCCTTATAACATTGTAACTCAAAGGAAGTAAACGCGTAAGAGAAATGTACTCTGCTGGAGTTGATTGTAAAAAATAAATAAAAATACAACTCTGAAACAGTAAAATGGCAGTTGGAGTAACATTTAAGCAACTCTCTGAGAGGTGAATCTTTATTTAATTAAGTGTCATTTTAACTCCAAAAATATCAACACCATCACCAGAGTAGTGTCAACACAAAATGGGGGTGGGACCATGTAAACCCCAAAATTTGACTCCACAGGAGTTAACTCTTGCCATTTTACTATACTGTATATGGTGCATTATCCAAGGAGAGTCACCCTGTTCGGAGAAATTATTGCATAACCCTTTTTGACCCTGAACCATATGTTATGACGTCATTCCCAAACATGACATTCTGTTGGGAAAGTAGACCACAAGTCATGCTACCAATTAACTCACCATAGAACCAATATGATTGATGAGGAGTATGACTGTCTTGGTGGGGGATTTTGTAGCCATTTTGACAGCCGGTTATTGGTGCTTCACAGTGACAATTCTAGAAGTGATGTTTCCCATATTGGCAAAGATCACTTACTAACCTTTCTTCCTCATCAATCTTCTCAAGGTGCTTCCGTCAATTATTTATGTGTTGCAGGTGTCTGATAATGCTAATGCTTGGGTGGGATGTATAGTGGGAGTACTAATAAGCAGTATATATTGTATTACCACCTTTGTGCGTTTATATGTCTTTATATGACAGTAAGTCTCTCTGTGTGTGTGTGTGTGTGTGTGTGTGTGTGTGTGTGTGTGTGTGTGTGTGTGTGTGTGTGTGTGTGTGTGTGTGTGTGTGTGTGTGTGTGTGTGTGTGCGCGTGTGTTTGTGTGTGATTTTGTGCACACTCATGTGGGTGCGCATGATCATAGGTGTGTGTGTGTGTGTGTGTGGCGAGCAGGGCTGGGAGAAAGGGACAGCAGGGTAGAGCAGAAATCAAATCACTTAATTGCAGCATTTTTCATCTCCATCTTTTGTTTTATGGCGGTGGAGGGCCGGCGAGTGGCTGCCTGTGATTCATGGGCATCATGGCGCCCGAGAGCAGAGCCATCCCTCACTGCCGCCCGCCGCTGCTACCCAAAGCACCCGCACAATTACGGTGATGAATATGACTTGTTGTTGTTTTTTTTACCAGGTTTTTAGCGGGAGCAGGTTGTGCTTAATGCAGCCGCTGAGCCGGGGAATCAGGGACAGCCTCTCTAACTCTCTCTGTGCTGCTCCTTTTCTCTGAGGAGAGCCTGCTGGGCCCACGGGGACTGTGAGTCACAGGGAGATACAGAGAGAGAGATACAGAGAGGTAAGGATATGGGGAAGGAGGAAGAGGGAGTTATGGGGAGAGATGGAGAGAGATACATGGACAGAGGGAGAGAGGGAAAAATATGGGTAGGGAGTAGGAGAGACATACAGGGAAAGAGAGAAATGGAGAGGGAGGAAGCGCGAGATACAGGGAGAGGTAAGGGAAGAGAGGAGGAGAGAGATACAGGGAGATAGATCCAGGGAAATAATTATACATTCAGGGAAGGAGGAAGGAGGAGGGTGAAAAGGGAAAGAATTAAGGTTGAGAGGAGAGGGAAGGAGGGCAGATATACTGTAGATAGAAAGGGAGGAAAATGAAGGTTGTAGTGGTTGAGGGGGAATGGAAGTCCTACAGTAGCACATGGCCTTTAGATTTCTACAGCCAAAGCATCACCTCAGAGAGCACTCTGTCATTCAATTCTACCTCTCCTCACAGTTACTCCTCACCTAGGTAAATCCATTCTACCACCCCAGCCCTATCCCACTCCCCACACCCCACCTGAGTTCCTCTGATTTGGTCCAGACCCGGTTTGAGTATGCCATTCTTCTCCCCTCTCCCAGATGCAGGCCTCCAGATCAACCCGTCAACACACACTCTTTCATCACACACACCGGAGTCTAAACCCGTTCTGTCAGGGAGAGTTACCTCCCCATTGACTTTCCAAAAGGAGTCTCTGGGTGAGTCCCAAATGGCACCCTATTCTCTATTTAGTGGACTACTTTCAACCAGGCCCGGTATGGCTCTGGTCAAAAGTAGTGCACTATATAGGGAATAGGGTGCCATTTGAGACACAGGGTTTGCCTCTCATGTTGGGGGCTTCACACAGTGTTAAACAGAGAGGAAGAAGAAACGAAACCAAAAGGTTCAGCTGTCACGCTTTTTCATTTGTTTGTTTGTTTGGTTTTGGACGCCTCATAGAGGGGGACAGGTGTGTATTTGAGAGTGGCGGGGTGTGGGTTTTTGGAGCGTACAGACCTCGTCTGGCTCGCTCTCTGATGGTTGTGTTTGTGTACTGCTTCTCCCCCGGCCCCTGCCTGACTAAATGCGGGAGAGGAAGTGAGATGAGAGGATTCTGTCATGATTAGAAAATGTGGAATCAGACGTTACTTCTATTTTCTCAGCCCCTAAACGGCTTTAGATATAATACGCTTTCCCACCCAGAGAGAGAGATATGGATATGGAGAGGGAGAGAGAGAGAATGGGGAGTCGGAGAATGATGGAGAGGGTGAATGAGGACAGAACGTGAAAAGGAGATAGACAGGGAGAGAAGGGGAAGGAGGGAGGGTGGGGCAGGGAGAAGAGAAAGATGGAATATGAGAGAGGCTGTGAGCTTCCCGACAACAACGTTCCTCCTCCATCTTCTCTCACAGGCACTCACACACTCACACCAAAAAATATAATAAGGAAAGACTTCTAATAAGGAGGGCTACATCAATGGCCAGTGGGTTTACAGTCTGCATGAGCGTTTGTGTGTGCTTTGGTGCATGCATGCGTATCTGTGTGTGTGTGTGTGCGTGTTTGTGCGTGCGCAAGCGCGTTTGTGTGTTTAGAGACAGACCGTTTTTAAATATTAATCTCAAGGTCAAAGGCATAGAGGGTTTTGATATTCATGCGGCAGCCAGTGTTGTTACTCTGTGTACTGGTGTCTCACCCCTTCCACTGCTGCTGCTATGCTCTCTGGCTCTCTGGGTCATTAGGACTGCTTGGGTCTACATACATGGACTCAAGTCTGTTTGTGCTTAAAGTGTATGCGTATGTTTGTGTGTGTGCGTGCATGTGTGTGTGTGTTTATGTGGGAGCAAACGCCTGTCTGTATGTGTGTGTTATGTATGTATATGCAAGAGTGTGAGTGTGTGTGTGTGTCGCCATTGTTTTCTGTACCTGTATCTGAGGCAATCCTATAGTCTAGTTAAGTGGAGAACTCCTGGGTCTCCTCATTATTTGTCATTCATCAAACTGGCCACCTCCTCCCCTGTGCCCCAGCAGAGATCCACCACACACACACACACACACACACACACACACACACACACACACACACACACACACACACACTCACACACACACACACAGAATAAACACAGAATTTACAGTAGGTACAGGGGAGAAGGGAAAAGAATGACTAAAGTAAATCTAAATTTTAAACCTCTGTGTAGGATGGTGTTGTCTCCATATAGAGGGGTTTATTATGAATCAAATCAATGAAATGTTATTTGTCACATGCTCCGAATACAACAGATGTAGACTTACTTACGAGCCATTTCCCAACAATGCAGAGTTTAAAAAAATAAGAACATTTAATAAGGCTGTATACAGTACAAGGAGTACCGGTACTGAGTCAATGTGGAAGGGTACGAGTTAGTTGAGGTAATATTATGTACATGTAGGTAAAAGGAAAAGTGACTAGGCAATCAGGATATAATAAACAGAGTAGCAGCGTATGAGTGAGAGAATGTGTATTTATGTGTGTTGCGTCCATATGCATGTGTGTGTGTGTATTTGTGTGTTGGAGTGTCAGTGTAAGTATGTGTGTGTGTGGGTAGAGGCCAGTGAGTGTGCATAGAGTCAGTGCAAGAGAGTCAGTGCAAAAAAGGGCCAATGCAAATAGTTTGTGTAGCCATGTAATTTAACTGTTCAGCAGTCTTGTGGCTTGGGGGTAGAAGCTGTTCAGGAGTCTTTTGGTCCCAGACTTGGTGTTCCGGTAAGGCTTGCCGTGCGTACTGTAGCAGAGTGAACAGTTTATGGCTTGGGTGGCTGGGGGTGAATTTTCCGGGGGATTCCTCTGACACCGGCTGGGCCATCCACAACCCCCTCTGTAGTGCCTTGAGATCAAGGGTGGTGAAGTTCCCATACCAAGCGGTAATGTAGCCACTCAAGATGCTCTCAATGGTGCAGCTTTGTAACTTTTTGAGGATCTGAAGGGCCATGCCAAATCTTTAGAACCTCCTGAGGGGGAAAAGGCGTTGCCGTGCCTTCACAACTTTGCTGGTGTGAGAGGAGCATGTTCAGTCCTTGATGATGTGGATACAGAGAAACTTCAAACTCTCGACCCGCTCCACTTCAGATCAGTTGATATGGATGGGGGTGTACTCGACCCTCAGTTTCCTGTAGTCCACAATCACCTCCTTCATCTTGCTCACGTTGAGGTAGAGGTTGATGTCCTGGCACCACACTCCCAGGTCTTTGACCTCCTCCCTGTAGGCTGTCTTATCGTCCTCAGAGATCAGGCCTACCACTGTTGGGTCGTCAGCAAACATGATGATGTTGTTGGAGTTGTACGTGGCCACACAGTCGTGGGTGAACAGGGAGTACAGGAGTGGACTAAGCGCACACCCCTGAGGGGTCAGCGTGGCAGATGTGTTGTTACCTACCTTCACCACATTGGGGCGGCCCATCAGAAAGTCCAGGATGCAGTTGTAGAGGGAGGTGTTCAGTTCCAGGGTTCCTAGCTTGGTGATGAGCTTGGAGGGGATTATGGTGTTGAATGCTAGAGATGTAGTCAATGAACAGCATTCTCACATGATTTCTCACATAGTAGAATTGAGTGGAGAATAGTCATTTGATATTGATGATCTGCTTTCATGTTACTCCATCCATAATGTTGAACCTAGAACCAAATCTTGGGACAATTAACATTCTAGTCACAAGAGACTACTTCATCCATTACACCAATGGAACAGCCAATAATTGGTTTTCAGGACTGGGCTTATACATTTACCTATTCATATCCACTTCCTTATACAGTATATACAGTCTAGATACCTTGAAGGTGGTCTTATATTTTATTTCAGAGCAAATTAGTTGAATATCCACAGCATAAACACATCCAAGATGTAGTTGTCTGTCACTATTTTTACAGACTAACTCTCAGTCAATGTCAACGTGACACACTGGGTCACATTGTAGTGGGGCTGCCATCAGGAGTAGGTGACCCCCCTTCCCTTTACTCTCTCTCGCTCTCTCTCTCTCTCATTACATTGTGAAGCTGGCTGAGTCTCCGGTGTGTGTGTTTGATGTTCGCCCCCGGCACAAACATGTCACTTCCCATGCTCCAGTCCTTGTCTGAGACATACAATATGAGACATTTACCAATGGTAGTGCTGTGTTCTGTTTGTCTGTCTGTCTGCCGTCTGAAGTACAAGACAGACAGTTTCAGGTTACTGCCAGTCTGAGGAATCCGAGGCTGCTACCCAAATGGCAACCTAGTCCCGATATAGCGTGCTATAGGGCCTGCTCAAAAGTAGTGCACTATATAGGTAATAGGGTGCTATTTAAGACTCAAGCTGAGTTTCAGTCACATACTTTTTTAATTATATTTTTTCAGGTTGCAAAGTGCTCGATAGGATGTCACTCACTACTCAATCATTCCACTGCATATTCTACTGATGTTTCTCTATGTTGAGCAAAGTCGGGAATGTGTTTTCCAATAGAGGACAGTCAGACCCGATTTTCATAGATTAAAGTACACGTTTTCTCATAGAGCACAGTTACGTTTCCCCATAGAGCACAAATACAAGTTTCCCCTTAGAGCATAGCTACATGTTTCCCCATACAGCACAGTTACTGCACATGTTTCTCCTTAGAGCACAACTACATGCTTTCCATGGAGCACGGTCAAACGTATGCATCCCCATAGAGCACAGCTACATGTTTCCTCTTGAGCAAAGTTATGTATGTGTTTCCCATTAGAGCACAGCTATGTACATGTTTTCCCATAGAGCACAGTCAGAGCCCTGCTTTCCCTGTGGTACAGTCAGATCGCTGCTCCATAGGTCACGCTAGGAGGCACGCACACTTGAGCCCTTTTGACAGCTTGTTGTTTACAATATGTGTAGCCAGCGTGGGGTGGCGCGGATGGGGCCTGGCAGGGGGTGGGATGAGGGTGTATGGGGGTTGTGCTGGCAGGGGGGCTGGGGTAGGATGCATAGCAGGGGGGCCTGGCATGGGCCCAGGCGCTCTTTGATGCTTCTACTGACTCAGAGAAGGCAGCCGAAGTGCTGCGAGAGACGACGTGGAATGAAAGAGAAAAGGTTACCTGTGGATCCGCCAAACCTCCAGCGAGGGGGGTGGAAGGGTACTTTGATGTGAGGCCAGGCTGAAGGAGTGCATCGATCGCTGGGGGAAGGAAGGGTGTATGGATCAGCTGGGGGCCACATCTCACCCACGCCATACTTCCAGTTCTCAGAGAGGTGCGTGAAGATCCATAGCCCAGGATGTAGGGTTTTATCCTCCATGCGGATAAGGTGGGAAATGTGTTAGGGACAGACGTTCCGCTAGCGGAACGCCTCACCAATATCCAATGGTAGAGCGTGGCGCGAAATACAAATACCTCAAAAATGCTATAACTGGAATTTCTCAAACATATGACTATTTTACACCATTTTAAAGACAAGACTCTCGTTAATCTAACCACATTGTCTGATTTCAAAAAGGCTTTACAGTGAAAGCAAAACATTAAATTATGTCAGGAGAGTACCCTGCCAAAAATAATCACACAGCCATTTTCAAAGCAAGCATATATGTCACAAAAACCAAAACCACAGCTAAATGCAGCACTAACCTTTGATGATCTTCATCAGATGACACTCCTAGGACATTATGTTATACAATACATGCATGTTTTGCATGTATTGTATTGCATGTTCAATACAATACATGTATTGCATGTATTGTATTGCATGTGTATTGCATGTTCAATCAAGTTCATATTTATATCAAAAACCAGCTTTTCACATTAGCATGTGATGTTCAGAACTAGCATACCCTCCGCAAACTTCCGGTGAATTTACTAAATTACTCATGATAAACGTTCACAAAAGACATAACAATTATTTTAAGAATTATAGATACAGAACTCCTTATGCAATCGTGGTGTCAGATTTTAAAATAGCTTTTCGGCGAAAGCACATTTTGCAATATTCTGAGTACATAGCCCGGCCATCACGGCTAGCTAATTTGACACCCACCAAGTTTGGCCCTCACCAAACTCAGATTTACTATAAGAAAAATTTGATTACCTTTGCTGTTCTTCGTCAGAATGCACTCCCAGGACTTTTACTTCAATAACAAATGTTGTTTTGGTTCCAAATAATCCATAGTTATATTCAAATAGCTCCGTTTTGTTCTTGCGTTCAGGTCAGTATCCGAAGGGTGACGCGCAAGCGCATTTCGTGACAAAAAATGTCAAAATATTCCATTACCGTACTTCGAAGCATGTCAAACGCTGTTTGAAATAAATGTTTATGCTATTTTTATCGTAAAATAGTGATAATATTCCAACCGGGTGACGATGTATTCATTCAAAGGCTGAAAGAAACATTTTTAGAATTCTCATGAATGCGCTTCTCAGTCTCACTGTTCCCAGCCTGACCACTCACAAACAGAGCTGCTGTACTTCGCCCAGAGACTGCAGACACCCCATTACACTTTCTGGCACCTTCTGAGAGCCAATGGAAGCCTTAGAAAATGTCATGTTACAGCAGAGATGCTGTATTTTTGATAGAGATGCCAATTGTCAGACAGGGCACTTCCTGTATGGAATCTTCTCAGGTTTTGGCCTGCCATTTGAGTTCTGTTATACTCACAGACACCATTCAAACAGTTTTCGAAATTTTAGAGTGTTTTCTATCCAAATCTACTAATTATATGCATATTCTAGTTTCTGGGCAAGAGTAGTAACCAGTTTAAATCGGGTATGTTTTTTATCCGGCCATGCAAATACTGCCCCCTAGCCCCAACAGGTTAAATTGAAAAGTTCAAAGTTTTCAATCTGCCGTTGTTTTGCGTATCAATTCATAAACCATGTGCCATGGAATGGGTACATCGAAAATCTCCTCCCAACCATTCTGCAATTTTTATGGCACAGCTGTCAGTTTTTTGTTTCTTAAATGAAATTGGTATATGTTTTTAGTTATCACACTTTTCTTTAACCATTTATGTTCTTTAATACAGGGCCGACATACAAGTTCCTTACTTTTTTCCCCTTCTACTTGCCTCTTCCATTTTTGTGGTAATGCTGCAATTAATTGGTTGTAATTTTGGGTAGAGCAGACATTTCCATAAGTCTGAGTTAGCTGCATGTGTGACATCACTCCACCAGTCCTATTTATAATATCATTCACTAAAATTATACCTTTTTTAAACATTTCTTCGAAAAATACAATTTTTTTATCAATTACTATATTTGAATTTAACCACAATATTTGTTGTATTATTTGTTCTGTCTTTTCAGGTGGATTAAACTGAAATTGCAACCAACTTTCTAAGGCTTGTTTAAAAAATAAAGATATTTTGGAGATGATTTCCTTTTCAAACAACCAAAAGTGGGCAGGTGTAATCTGAATAAAGGGAAAAAGGCCCTTCTTGAACATAGGATGAGACATTCAAACCAATTTACTAGAAAACCAGTTTGGATTTAAGTATAACTTTGGTATGACTGATGCCTTTAGTGAGAGGTCTAATGCTTTAATATTAAATCATCTCTGTCCTCCGAATTCATATTTGTTATATAAATAGGCCCTTTTAATTTTATCTGGCTTGCCGATCCTAATAAAATGTTATATTTTTTGTTCATATAATTTAAAAAGCAGGTCACTTGGTGTAGGCAAAACCATAAGCAAATAGGTAAACTGTGACATGACTAAAGAGTTAATCAGGGTGATCTTTCCACAAATAGACAGGTATTTTCCTTTCCATGGTAGCAAGATCTTATCTATTTTAGCTAACTTTCTATAAAAATTTATTGGAGTGAGATAATTTCTTCCTTTTGGGATTTGTATACCGAGTATGTCCACATCTCCGTCAGACTATTTAATTGGTAAACTACATGGTAATGTAAAATTTGCATTTTTTAGTGATCCAATATGTAATACGTAATCCTCCAGAGAGGATAGCAAAAGTATCTAGATCCTCTATGAGGCCGTTGAGAGACTCTAATTGTGGTTTTAAAAGAAAACATGAATCATTGGCGTACAATGACACCTTAGTTTTTAAGCCTCGGATTTCTAATCCCTTAATATTATTGTTTGATCTAATCTTAACAGCTAACATTTAGATGGCAATAATAAATAAATATGCCGATAGTGGACAACCTTGTTTTACTCCTCTAGATAGTTTAAAACTTTCAGAGATGTAGCCATTATTTACTATTTTACACCTAGGGTTACTATACATAACTTTAACCCATTTTATAAGCGATTCCCCAAATTGAAATATTCTAGGCATTTATATATAAACTCCAGTCGTACTTTATCAAAAGCCTTTTCAAAATCAGCTATAACAACCAGGCCTATACTATCTTTTACCTGCTTAGCAAAATTGTAATCCATTGTCTAAAGAGATAGTTTCTAGTAAACCAAATCTAGGGATAATATCTTGACCCAATGCTTTAGCTACCATAATCGTGTCCGCCAAGTAAGTTGGGAACGCTTCTACCCATTTAATATACTTATCTATTATTGTTAAACACCACTTTTTTCCCTCACTTCGGGATAGTTCAATGAAGTCCATTTCCAATTGTTTGAATGGATTTTTTTATTTTATTTAAGTAGATATCCCATAGGCCACAAAGTTTTTCCGAACTTGCTCTACCATCTCCCTTGTTGACACAGGGCTCTGCCCATGTGTCAATAATACCGCATATCTAAACAGTTATTTTGGTAAGATTAGTAAATCATCCTTATGTCAGACCTTATCTTGTAGGATTGCCCCTTTCTTTTTCCACATGTCCAATTCCTTATGAGGTGCTTGTTCTTGTTCTTGTTCACTCAACTTCCCTATTTAGAAAGCATAATATAGCACCCAGACTCTGCAGAACTTTAACTTCCCTCTGGGGGCTCAAATTTTCCTAAATTATTAAATATTACTTTTAATAAAATCTATAATTTGACTTTGCGACTACTTATACTAAAATAACTCCTTTAATTAACCCCACATCAACGGGTCCTTGGGACCATAACACGGAGGGTACAGCTTCTAACTCCTCTTCCTGTTCCTAAGTTAAAAACAAATCATCCTATCATTAATCGGGCCCCACGTCTAAGTGGACCCCAGGTTAAGTTCTCGCTTCTCCAATTCAGTTTTCATCTATACCTGTCTATAAATTAACTATGCTGGTCTCCACTCAGTAACTGTTACCAATCAGTAATTCATTTTCCCTAATGTACCCATTTCCCCAATGCCAGCCAGTCCTCAGATGGTTCATTCACAAATGACACGTGTGGTCTCCCTGTCTTTTCCTATTCTCTGTCTGACTGCCCTTTCCAGTTCTCCTGTGTTCAATTTGAAACTGGCCACGAGACCCTCTATTCCTGTCTTAGGATGTGTGACTCCTTCTACTGCTCTTGCTACATCCCTCTGTGTCCATGCCCTATAGACTTCTATCGTGTCTGGTTGTGCTCCATCCCCAGCTCTGGGGTTGGGTAAGGCTATGAGTGGGAATTGGGGTATCGCCTCATCATCGTCTAACCATTCTGTGTCACTTCTATCTTCTCTCAATCCTGGCTTATTATGAGATTCTAACCTTCGTAATGCTCCAGGTCTCCTGCTCCTCACTCCCAGTCTCTCCCTCTCATTCTCCTCAAATTCCTTCTGATCTCTCTCCCTTTTCCTTTGCTTTTCTTTCTCTTTGCATTCTGCTCTCTATTTTGCTCTCCTCCTGGCACCCCCTCCTCTTCCTACTACTCCCAAATCATCAAGGTCATTTCGGGCTCAGCATAGTGTGGAGGAGCCCTTCTCTGTCTGCTTTTCCTACTATCTGTCTGACGTTCTTTTGCTCTGTTCTTTCTTACGTGTCTTTTCTTTCCCATAACAGTCAATGTCAAGTATGGTTTCTGTTTCCAAATATTGACTAACTTTCTTACTGTCTCCCTGTTTGCACTCATGGATTTTAGAAAAATCAACATGTCTATGTTAGTAATCTCTAAGATTATTACATAGTTGATTAAGTTTATCTCCATACTCTGAATGATCCTGGATCACCACAGATGCCATATATCCCTGTCAACTTTCTACTATTTAAATAAAAATCGTCTAATAATTAAATAAAACCAAAACGAATGCTAAACATAGCATATGTTTTATCTGTACTAATGAAATCTCTCCTTCGGGAGCCCACTGTATTTTATCTAACAATAACATGGGTTAATCTTAAATCAGTCGCATCAATAATTTGATATATGTTGCATAGTGTGGGATCCATTATCTACAGTAATTTGCCATCCCTAAGAACTGTAACATATTTATTTTCATAATTAATTTTAACGCTTATAAAATCACAGATTTTTTCTATCTCTATCCATTTCCCTGTCCTGTCCTAAATACTTAACATAAGTCCACCATAATTAAAACTTATTCTTGCTAACTTTATAATCTTATTCAACAAAAAAATATAATAATACTATAATATCAATTTTACAGCCTTGTGTAAAATTTCACACAAAAATATAATCTACAAACAACTACAGCTAACTACCTAAGGGTTTGGAATCCAAACCACCCCTAACTATCTGGGTGAACTAAAGTTTAAGAAAAACTAATTTACCATTTTTTTTTACCTTAATTTAACAACAAGTTCTTATTTTCAATGACAGCCTAGGAACAATGGGTTAACTGCCTTGTTCAGGGTCAGAACAACAGATTTGTACCTTGTCAGCTCAGGGATTTGAACTTGCAACCTTCCAGTTACTAGTTTAACACTCTAACCACTAGGCTACCCTGCCACCCCAAATCAATCTCAGAGAAATATCTACTATCTAATTTTACCAAATTTAGGAGAGTACTAGAATCAGGGATGCAAGAAACTCTTAAAATAATACTTATATTTACTCCTTATAAGTCCAGCACCATTCAGACTAAAAACATGGACAAGTTTCAAAAAACATCTTCTCCTCCAATAATAACATAATTATCCATTATTTAATTAAACATAGGTATAATCCCTGCTATTACTTCTGGTTTCAATAAATACTGCCTTCAATAAGGTCAATAACATAATTTAGGAGTAACAGTTACAGGTAAAACTTTAATAAATCCCACATCTGCCACTCCTTTTCACCATAACATCTCCGGTATCTAGCTTGAAACTTTCTCTCTGCTCTCGCTCTCGTTGTCTCTGTCTCTCTCTCTCTATCTTGCTCTCTCTGTCTCTCTCTATCTTTATAACTTTCTTCTTCTTTCTTTTCACTTGCCTTCTTGCCTTCTTTTCCGGGCTTCAGACTGCCACACCCTGGCTGTATCTAAGCCTCGACCTGCTGTTTCCCTTGATTATCTACACACGTCTTATGTATCTGCTTTATCATAGTTTCTAGTTTATCTACATCTAGGCCCCCTTCAAAACCATACTTTTCCTCCATTTCGGACCATAATATATGTTCCTCTTATCCTTAGACTCCATTATATCTCTCATCCCCGGTTAATTCCGGGACCTCCTTTGAGGATTTACCACTCCTGTTATTCAATTACTTTCCTTGTTATTTGTCTTATTCTCAATCTATGTGTGTGCTCTTTCTGTTATTATACTTAATTCTTCCCATCGTTAGTCAATCCTCTCCTTTGTTCCCCTGGAACTAGGAATAATCACTGTTATGACTTTTGACAGATTATTAGGTCTCACACGTGGGCGAGTTATCGTCTTTGTGACTCTCGACTGATTATTATATCTATCTCTAATAGACTATTAGGTCTCACACGTACACGAGTTATTGCCTCTTATGACTTTTGACTGGTTAATATATCTATCTCACATGCACGTAATTATTCCCCAGCTGATAATCCTCTCATTGTCCCAGACTACTTCCCATATATTTTGAATAGTCCCAGACTACTTCCCATATTCCTCTAATAGTCCCAGACTATTTCGATACTGGGTAGTTTCTTTTGGTAATGGCCTCAACTACCTTGAGTCATTGCGGACCCAATTTCATTCAATACTCAGCCTCCCCCGTTTTATATTTATCTAGATACTTTGTTACTTTTGAACTTTCTCTATATAAACTTCTAAAAACGGTATACTGAATATGAATCCTCCTGGACTTCAGTGATTATCACCTTACCTACACAAGATTTATAACGATGTATACGTCTAATGCAAGTTTAGATCCTACCCCCAAATCCATGAATAAAGACTACTGACCTTATTCTTGCAGCTGAGAATTCAATGTAGGTTGGATCTCGTCACCGTTTCTGTCGTGTACCAGTTTTCCACCAGCCTGAAATGGACCCTTAACCTCTCTCGGGTATGTGGGACGATTTCGTCCCACCTACGTAACAGCTACTGAAATTCCAGTGGCGCGATTTTTGAATCGTTAGAAATACTATTACTTCAATTTCTCAAACATATGACTATTTTACGGCTATTTAAAGACAAGAATCTCGTTAATCTAACCCCACTGTCCGATTTCAAAAAGGCTTTACAACGAAAGCAAAACATTAGATTATGTCAGCAGAGTGCCCAGCCAGAAAAAATCAGACAGCCATTTTTCAAGCTAGCATATAATGTCACAAAAACCCAAACCACAGCTAAATGCAGCACTAACCTTTGATGATCTTCATCAGATGACACACCTAGGACATTGTGTTATACAATACATGCATGTCTGTTCAATCAAGTTCATATTTATATCAAAAAACAGCTTTTTGCATTAGCATGTGACGTTCAGAAAACGCATAACCCCCGGCAAACTTCCGTTGAATTTACTAACAGTTTGCTAAATTACTCACGATAAACGTTCACAAAAAGCATAACAATTATTTTAAGAATTATAGATACATTACTCCTCTATGCACTCGATATGTCCGATTTTAAAATAGCTTTTCGGATGAAGCACATTTTGCAATAATCTAAGTACATAGCCCGGCATTACAGGGCTAGCTATTTAGATACCCACCCAGGTCAGCATCCACCAAAATCACATTTCCTATAAGAAAAATGTTCTTACCTTGCTTGTTCTTCATCAGAATACACTGCCAGGACTTCTACTTCAATAACAAATGTTGGTTTGGTCCCAAATAATCCATCGTTATATCCAAACAGCGACGTTTTGTTCGTGAGTTCTAGAATGCTTTTTCACGGTCCCGCGCATGGCGCGTTGGCTTGTCAAAAATGTCTAACTATTCCATTACCGTACTTCGAAGCATGTCAACCGCTGTTTAAAACCAATTTTTATGCCATTCAACTCGTAGATTAGTGATAATATTCCGACCGGGAGTATGCATTGAGCCTAAACAGCCGAATAAAATTTCTCCTCAGAAGCGACTCATGCACGAGCATCATTCAAAGGTCCTCGGAGCATCCACTTACAAAAGGCGATAATCTGTTTCAACCTGAGGCTCCCTCGTAAACCTTCAGTTATTTCGCGGGCTCTGAGAGCCTATTGGAGCCCTGGGAATTGTCACGTTACAGCTAAGATCCTTACTTTTCAATAAAAAGATGCAAGACGCACGACTCCTTGTCAGACAGGGTACTTCCTGCTTGAAACCTTGTCAGGTTTTTGCCTGCCATAGGAGTTCTGTTATACTCACAGACACCATTCAAACAGTTTTAGAAAATTCAGAGTGTTTTCTATCCAAACCTGAACAATAATATGCATATTCTAGCTTCTGAGTTGGTGTAGGAGGCAGTTAAAAATGGGAACATATTTTTTCCAAAATTCTCAATACTGCCCCCTACCCCAAACAGGTTAATTTCAGAGATCAGGTCTTTATCTTACGGATCTCTGATCCTCCCGTGCACGGTTTTCGGGCGCTCCCATGGGACGACAGAAACAGGTATTGAGATCTGGCTCGAAGGACCAAATTGTCACGAGAATTTTTATCCCAATGTTCTAACTCAACTATTTTATAGCTTTGACCAATTCCCAGAGGTTGTAAGGCCCTGGTTAATGAGGAATTCATATTCAAGTCTCATATTCTGCAATAGATCAATACTTTATTCAGAGAGCATTCTGACTTCAAAATGAGAACACAATCTTTTTATCACACACACACACACAGACACACACACACACACACACACACAAATGACCTCACATCAGTAAAAACTCCACCTCTCTTTAGATGGGCTGTATTTTTCCACAATACTAACACATAGTTTCTCATTATCTTCTGCAAGCCTAGCCATTTCTAACAGTTACTCCCCTACCTAGGTTGGGGAGGCCTCTTTCCTGTTATTGGTTTCAGAGTTATCACAAGTCGACAGTTCAGTTGGCCTTTAACTTGTTATGGATAGGGGGCAGTATTTGCACGGCCGGATAAAAAACGTACCCGATTTAATCTGATTATTATTCCTGCCCAGAAACTAGAATATGCATATAATTATTAGCTTTGGATAGAAAACACTCCAAAGTTTCTAAAACTGTTTGAATGGTGTCTGTGAGTATAACAGAACTCATTTGGCAGGCCAAAACCTGAGAAGATTCCAAACAGGAAGCGCCCTCTCTGACTATTTCTTGGCCTTCTTGATCATCTCTATCCAAAACAGGGGATCTCTGCTGTAACGTGACATTTTCTAATGCTCCCATAGGCTCTCAGAAGGCGCCAGAACGTTGAATGATGACTTTGCAGGCCATGGCTGAAAAACAGTAGCGCATTTGGATAGTGGTCGATCTGAGAACAATGAGACTGGGGGCGCGTGCACGAGACGACTCCATGTTTTTATTTTTTGTCTTTGAACGAAAACAGGCTTTCCCGGTCGGAATATTATCGCTTTTTTACGAGACAAATCACATAAAAATTGATTTTAAACAGCGTTTGACATGCTTCGAAGTACGGTAATGGAATATTTTGAAATTTTTTGTCACGAAACGCGCCAGGCGCGTCACCCTTCTTTACCCTTCGGATAGTGTCTTGAACGCACAACAAAACGCCGCTATTTGGATATAACTATGGATTATTTGGAACCAAACCAACATTTGTTATTGAAGTAGAAGTCCTGGGAGTGCATTCTGACGAAGAACAGCAAAGGTAATCCAATTTTTCTTATAGTAAATCTGAGTTTGGTGAGTACCAAACTTGGTGGGTGTCAAAATAGCTAGCCCGTAATGGCGAGCTATCTACTCAGAATATTGCAAAATGTGCTTTCACCGAAAAGCTATTTTAAAATCGGACACCGCGATTGCATAAAGGAGTTCTGTATCTATAATTCTTAAAATAATTGTTATGTTTTTTGTGAACGTTTATCGTGAGTAATTTAGTAAATTCACCGGAAGTTTCGGTGGGTATGCTAGTTCTGAACGTCACATGCTAATGTAAAAAGCTGTTTTTTTATATAAATATGAACTTGATTGAACAAAACATGCATGTATTGTATAACATAATGTCCTAGGAGTGCCATCTGATGAAGATCATCAAAGGTTAGTGCTGCATTTAGCTGTGGTTTTGTTTTTTGTGACATTATATGCTAGCTTGAAAAATGGGTGTCTGATTATTTCTGGCTGGGTACTCTCCTGACATAATCTAATGTTTTGCTTTCGCTGTAAAGCCTTTTTGAAATCGGACAGTGTGGTTAGATAAAGGAGAGTATTGTCTTTAAAATGGTGTAAAATAGTCATATGTTTGAAAAATTGAAGTTTTCGGATTTTTGAGGACTTTGTATTTCGCGCCACGCCCATCATTGGATATTGGAGCAGGTGTTCCGCTAGCGGAACGTCTAGATGTAAGAGGTTAATGTCTCAACTATACCCAGCTCATATTGCGAAATAGTAACACAATGGCCTAGTCACACACATTATTGGATTATGACTCTAACACATTTCATACAACTATATGGTTTCAGGGTGGAATACTTTAGTCATTATCTTAAACATACAAATTATTCTATCAATAAGCAAATCGAACAGCACAATTTTCAAGTTTTTTTTGTTACTGATAGCCAGGGGCACACTACAACACGCAGACATAATTTACAGATTAAGCATTTGTGTTTAGTGAGTCCTCCAGATCAGAGGCAGTAGGGATGACCAAAGATGTTCTCTTGATAAGTGAGTGAATTGGACCATTTTCCTGTCCTGCTAAGCATTGAAAATGTAATGAGCACTTTTGGGTGTCAGGGAAAATGTATGGAGATCATAATCACAGTCGTGTATATTCCCCCCCCAAGCAGACACATTGACGGCCCTGAAAGAACTTCATTGGACTCTATGTAAACTGGAAACCACATATCCTGAGGCTGCATTTATTGTAGCCGGGGATTTTAACAAGGCTAATCTGAAAACAAGGCTCCCCAAATTCTATCAGCATATCGATTGTGCTACCAGGGCTAGCAAAACCCTAGACCACTGTTATTCTACCTTCCGCGACGCATATAAGTCCCTCCCGCGCCCTCCCTTCGGAAAAGCTGACCACGACTCCATTTTGTTGCTCCCAGCCTATAGACAGAAACTAAAACAGGAAGCTCCCGCCCGCAGGTCTATTCAACGCTGGTCCGACCAATCGGATTCCACACTTCAAGATTGCTTCGATCACGTGGACTGGGATATGTTCCACATTGCGGCGAACAACAACATTGACGAATACGCTGATTCGGTGTGTGAGTTTATTAACAAGTGCATCGGCGATGTCGTACCCACAGCGTCTATTAAAACATTCCCAAACCAGAAACCGTGGATTGATGGCAGCATTCACGCAAAACTGAACGAGCGAACCACTGCTATTAATCAGGGCAAGGGGACCGGAAACATGACCGAATACAAACAGTGTAGCTACCTCCACAAGGCAATCAAACAAGCTAAGCGTCAGTACAGAGACAAAGTGGAGTCACAATTCAACGGCTCAGACACGAGAGGTATGTGGCAGGGTCTACAGTCAGGACAATACAGTGCCACTGACACGGCCCACTACCAAAACCTGCGGGCTCTCCTTCACTGTAGCCAACGTGAGTAAAACATTTAAACGTGTTAACCCTCGCAAGGCTGCAGGCCAAGACGGCATTCCCGGCCGCGTCCTCAGAGCATGCGCAAACCAGCTGGCTGGTGTGTTTACAGACATATTCAATCAATCCTTATCCCAGTCTGCTGTCCTCACATGCTTCAAGAGGGCCACCATTGTTCCTGTTCCCAAGAAAGCTAAGGTAACTGAGCTAAATGACTACCGCCCTGTAGCACTCACTTCCATCATCATGAAGTGCTTTGAGAGACTAGTCAAGGACCATATCACCTCCACCCTACCTGAGACTCTAGACCCACTCCAATTTGCTTACCGACCCAATAGGGCCACAGACGACGCAATCACCATCACACTGCACACTGCCCTAACCCATCTGGACAAGAGGAATACCTATGTAAGAATGCTGTTCATCGATTACAGCTCAGCATTTAACACCAGAGTACCCTCCAAACTCGTCATTAAGCTCGAGACCCTGGGTCTCGACCCCGCCCTGTGCAACTGGGTCCTGGACTTCCTGACGGGCCGCCCCCAGGTGGTGAGGGTAGGTAACAACATCTCCACCCCGCTGATCCTCAACACTGGGTCCCCACAAGGGTGCGTTCTCAGCCCTCTCCTGTACTCCCTGTTCACCCACGACTGTGTGGCCATGCACGCCTCCAACTCAATCATCAAGTTTGCAGACGACACTACAGTGGTAGGCTTGATTACAAACAACGACGAGACGGCCTACAGGGAGGAGGTGAGGGCCCTCGGAGTGTGCTGTCAGGAAAATAACCTCACACTCAATGTCAACAAAACAAAGGAGATGATCGTGGACTTCAGGAAACAGCAGAGGGAGCAGCCCCCTATCTACATTGACGGGACAATAGTGGAGAGGGTGGAGAGTTTTAAGTTCCTCGGCGTACACATCACGGACAAACTGAAATGGTCCACCCACACAGACAGCGTGGTGAAGAAGGCGCAACAGCGCCTCTTCAACCTCAGGAGGCTGAAGAAATTTGGCTTGTCACCAAAAACACTCACAAACTTTTACGGATGCACAATCGAGAGCATCCTGTCGGGCTGTACCACCGCCTGGTACAGCAGCTGCTCTGCCCATAACCGGAAGGCTCTCCAGAGGGTAGTGAGGTCTGCACAACGCATCACCGGGTGCAAACTACCTTCCCTCCAGGACATCTACACCACCCGATGTCACAGGAAGGCCAAAAAGATCATCAAGGACAACAACCACCCGAGCCACTGCCTGTTCACCCCGCTATCATCCAGAAGGCGAGGTCAGTACAGCATCAAAGCGGGGACCGAGAGACTGAAAAACAGCTTCTATCTCAAGGCCATCAGACTGTTAAACAGCCATCACTAACATTGAGTGGCTGCTACCAACATACTGACTCAACTCCAGCCACTTTATAATGGAAAAATGTATGTAAACAATTTATCACTTGCCACTTTATATTATATAATGTTTACTTACCCTACATTACTCATCTCATATGTATATACTGTACGCTATACCATCTACTGCATCTTGCCATCTTGATGTAATTAAATGTATCACTAGCCACTTTAAACAATGCCACTTTATATAATGTTTCAATACCCTACATTACTCATCTCATATGTATATACTGTACTCTATACCATCTACTGCATCTTGCCGTCTTGATGTAATGTATCACTAGCCACTTTAAACAATGCTGCTTTATATGTTTTCATACCCTACATTGCTCATCTCATATGTATATACTGTACTCCATACCATCTATTACATCTTGCCTATGCCGTTCGGTCATCACTCATTTATATATTTTTATGTACATATTCGTATTCATTCCTTTACACTTGTGTGAATAAGGTAGTTGTTGTGGAATTTTTAGATTATATTACATGTTAGATATTACTGCATGGTCGGAACTAGAAGGACAAGCATTTCGCTACACTTGCATTAACACCTGCTAACCATGTGTATGTGACAAATACATTTGATTTGATTTGATTTGAGTTGAGTAAAAAGTACAGAATTTTCTTTAGGAATGTAGTGAAGTAAAAGTAGTCCAAAATATAAGTAAAGTATAGATCCCTAAAAAAAACTACTTAAGTAGTACTTTAAAGTATTTTTACTTAAGTACTTTACACCACTGCATCTGGCAGACTGGTAACAATTCTCCCTCACGCTGAGACAGAATACTCTCACTCCCAAAGTCACTGGGGTTTGTGGTATAAATACGTCAGCCGTCGAAGTCTTACTGAAACTGTAACTATATGCATGCCTAAGTGAATGTGGTTATGTGGGGAATGTGGATGTAAGAAACCCCATCTCATTTTGATACGTAAAACTACTATACCTCCAGATGCTCTGAAGTGGGTTTCCCTAAACCTTTGTAGCTAAAGCACTATGTTATTTCTCTCCAGTAAAAATGACAAAATTGCTGTTTGACGGTCAGTCTTCTGTGCCTGCACGAACGTTAATCACCAAATGTAGCGTTTTGCTGTTCTACAAGAGTCATGAGTCTGGGTCAGATAAAAACTGACCCCTGCCCAGTTGCAGTTTGTTGGCAGGACTAAGTCGTGGGCAATAGGAGTGTGAACAGAGAGACCAGTTTAGAAAGAATGGTGCCAGAATCTACCATGTCCTCTCCCAAAGCCTCTTCCTTCTTCCTCGTATGTGCCCTGCCTCCAGTCACCCTTTGACCCCCCCACACCCCAGTGGCTTCATTCCTGCCTCTTGCAGTGTGGTGCTCACTACGCTGGCCTTCCACACTCCAGGACACTGGCCATCATCCCATTCAGCCTGGCTAAGTGGAGTCACTCGATTATGATGTCATCTTTGTGTGACTGTCATCGGGTGGTGAGATGAAGAGAGGACTTCCAGTGGGGTGTAAAGCTATATGGGCACAGATGGACAGGGGGATGGGGAAGGTAGGTGGAGAAACAGCTCAATTGTATATGCCTGTTTCTTTGCTGGGATAGAGGGAGTGTGAGAGCTAGAGGGAGCGAGAGAGAGAGGGAGAGAGAGAGATAAAATGAGGAGGACATAGAAATGACAGTGATTGCAGAGTACAGAGGCTTTAGCCAAGTGTGTGTGTGTGTGTGTGTGTGTGTGTGTGTGTGTGTGTGTGTGTGTGTGTGTGTGTGTGTGTGTGTGTGTGTGTGTGTGTGTGTGTGTGTGTGTGTGTGTGTGTGTGTGGCTGGGAGCGTGCGTGCATGTACACTCGATCATAACCTGATAAAATTATACTGTATATCTATGCATCCATGTTACAGTTCCCAAGCTAGTGTTGTATCTCATGACCTCAGTTGTGTCTGTCTTTTTCATTAGTGTCAATGGCCTCAGTCAATTGTGGTGACACACGACACAGGCCAAACCCTACAACTACGCCATTGACTTTATACGACACACGATGCAGACTCTCGCTGGTATTTTTAAGGCATAATTGATTTCTTATTGAGGAGCTGCCAAGCAAATAAGAAAATTGCATTCCCCGCGAAGGTATTAGCCGAGCCGAGAGTGTTTAAGATGTTTTCAATGATCGTGCAGCGGCGCTGCTTTCTGCCCCCGAGTCGCTTGTATATAATGGACTGCCGTGAAATCATAATTGCGTGTTTATGAACAAACCAGCTGGAGGAGGCTGAGGGTAATTATTTTGTCGCCGTTCGCCTCCGCACTCACGCACACTTGCGTCCGATAACGGCTCTGATGGGAAAAAGAGGGGGGAAATACAGGTTCATTCTGACCATATGGTTGCTGTGTTTTATCCATCACTTTCATGTTCTACAGCTTTCTGCGGTTTTCCATTTTGTCCATTCTGCCAACAGGAATGTGAATCATAGACAGGATGTTGTTGTGATACAATAGCATGACAGGGGCCTAAAAGAAGAATTGACACATGTACGCACACATGCACACAGGCACAAATGTATTCACAGACGCACACACACATACCTCTGTGAGCTGACCTGTCCACACAGTAACACGGCCAGGTTGGCTAGCCTCATTACTGCAGCCACTGCTTCCACATTAGCCACGCCAACTGTTCCTAAAGAGCATCCTCACACCACTGGGGCCTGAAGGGGTTAATTGTGGATCTTTTCAGAACTTGGACCTGGCCAGCTCAATAATGACTGCAGCTGTTGGCTCCTTTTGTGTGTGTGTGTGTGTGTGTGTGTGCGTGTGTGTGTGTGTGTGTGTGTGTGTGTGTGTGCATGACAGCAGATATTGCCGATGGTTTGACCCAGGAGCAACCCCCTATCACTCCTTGCTCTATTGACAGACTTTAAGACCCTAGAGACAGACTGTCAACTCCTGGCCCTGATCCTGACACTGAATCTGTCCTATTTACACTCCTATATTTACACTGGTGGGCACCAGACACACACGCACACACACATTCATCCGCACACACACACACATCCTCCCTATCCTCCCTCCCCAGCCCCCCGGGTATCAGTCTATCGACAGTGATGGATTGTCCTGGGACCCCCAGCTCCCCCTGGCCCTGTCCTGGCCCCTTGACACTCCCGAGCCCCTGACAGTGACCCTGCTGTAATGACAGAGCCTGGGCCTCTTAAATCACGCATGGTTGTTAAGTATGCACTACACGCCTGCTGACGTGGGACATGTGTCGGATATCTCCGGGGCAATCATGTGTGACAGAAATGAGGGGAGGTGGGTTTGGGCTCCTGATCACAAGGATTGGGATCCCCCTCAGCCCCATCCTCCTCATCCTTCATAGAAATCCCACGTCAGCATCTTTGTAGATTAAGTTTACATACAGTTTATAGGCGTGTATGCCAGCTTTCTGATGAATGCAGCATTCTGTGATGTCTCAGTATGGTAACACAGTGTATAACACTCCAGTGTATGAAACCTTTCCATTTGTTAACATATATCTGGAGCCAGGCAGGCAAACATGCATCCAGCTGACAGGCCGTGCGTGTGTATTGTGTAAGTGTGTAGTGTCAGGGTCTTAAGTGAGTGGACCACAGTCATTCAGCTCTATGCTGAACAATGGGTCTGGGAGCAGTGCTTAAGTGCACTGAGAAGTACTCTGTGTATTTATGGCATTTCCTAATGGTGTTTAAAGCGTTCAACAGGCTTTTTATTTTAATGAGAGCTGTGCCATGGTAAAGCACCGTACTGTACTAGTGTGTGTGTGTGTGTGTGTGTGTTCTTTTATGTGTGTTTATAGCTCTCTCGTGTCTCGTTTTACATCTGTGTGCTTGTGTGTTTCCCTTTTCGTGTGTGTGTGTGTGTGTGTGTGTGTGTGTGTACATTAATCGTCTGTATAGACCTTTCAGGGGGCCGGAGCTTGAAATGTAAAAAAAGGGCGCACCCTTTCCTAATTTATATCTCGAAATTCATAACATACCAACTGCCTCTGTAGCGAAAATGTAAAAAAAAAATTTGAGCATAGGCCTATTTATTTCTGCAACAAAACACTAATCACAAATTGTAAGCAAGCTAGTCAAAGACATTATTGACATCAGGAAAAGAGGGCTGGCTATTAGCTGATCATTGATGTTGCTGATTGTGTAAGTCTGTTAGGTGGCTAGATTTCTTTCTCAGTGATTTATCTTTAATACTCTTCAATTCTTAAATAGCTTCACAACATAATATTCTAACGCTTGCTGGCTAGTCTAGACTACCTGTGTTGCTGCTGCCCTTACACACATATGCAACTCCCGACTGAGGAAGGGATGGAGTTGACTCAGATGAATCCGTTCCTCGTGTCTTTCTGCCTCTCTCTGCTGTGCGTATCAGCCAACCAGACCGAACATTAATGAGGATGTTAATCAAGCGTTATCAAGTGTTAAATCACGTTACGCTACTGTGGCAGTATTGTTGCTATTTAAACTAGGTAGCTAGCTACATACACTCACCGGTGACTGCATCTCCAGCCATACATGTTTGGATACTGGGCGTGTGCAATGTCTGTACAGGGCAGACTGGGAAACAAGCTCAACCCGGTCACCCAAGAGGCACAACCAAGGGTGGAGGGTAAGCGGGTGGTGAACTTGACGTCGACTTGCGGGCAGTGGGTTTAGAACAACGACAAAAACTGTATAGCAAAATTATACCTCCCCCCAAAAGGGCACTTGGTGAGTGGAGGGCAAAGGGACATGTGCTAAGCACATGTAGACTCCTGTCTGTGCACGTGACTGTACGGTATGTTTATGTGTGTCCGTATGTGTTTGTGTGTGTGTGTCAGTATCACCACAGCGATCCTTTTTCATGCTCAGTCGTGTCTCAGCAGCTATCCTTTCTCAGATTTAGCTTTCTCTCTCTCTCTCTCGCACGCACGCACGCACACACACACACACACACACACACACACACACACACACACACACACACACACAATCTCTGTTGACAGGGGAAATTGTGTGAAGAGCTTTTAAGGCAATTAGTGGATTGAGCCAGAGACTTTCTTCCCGTTCACGCTGTTCATTAGCAGCTCCTCCAGACCAAAAAAAGGAGATGTGGATACCGCTATCACTCCCGCTTGGCAGGAAAGCTGTTCCACTGTGTGTGTGTGTGTGTGTGTGTGTGTGTGTGTGTGTGTGTGTGCGTGCGTGCGTGCGTGCGTGCGTGCGTGCGTGCATCTGTGTGTCTGTGTGTCGGTGTGTGTGTGCACCTTACACGACCTCTGTAGACAAAGTTGCATAGTACCGAATTTGAAAATAGAGATTCTTGCCTCCTTCATTTTTGAGTAGGCCTATATTTAACGCAGTTCAATATGATCCGCAAATCCAAGTAAACTAATGATCACTTTCAGTACTGTCATGTTGGTGAGTAACCTTTTTATTGTTAAGTGCTTTTCAAGTGCATCGAGAGGTGTTCATAAAACGGACTTTCCCTCTAAGTTGGGGAATGAATACTGTGACCAAAAGCTCTCTCTGGACCTTAGTTCTCCAGTGTATGCTACTGGAATTGGAATGGGTTTTGCTACACTTCTTATTTATTTGTTTGAAGACCCTTATGCATCATGTTGATCAGTACATTGCTGTAGGAGCTCTGAGTTTATGATATCTCCTTTTTTGCTGGAGTAACTTCTGAATTAGCATGTTTACTGTTTCTTCCTTAGCTGTGTGTTAATTATGTGGAACACTAGAACGTCTAGGAGCGTGGCCTTTGATGAGGGTATAACCAGGGGACTGCATTATTGATGACTGACACACATTCATAGTCACACACACATACAAGGATGCACGCACGCACGCACACACACACACACACACACACACACACACACACACACACACACACACACACACACACACACACACACACACACACACACACACACACACACACACACACACACAGAGCCCCTTAGGCCCCATGAGTGAAATGTGTTGGTTGCTACTTGCTAACATACAGTACTTGCCACAGTGCCAATACACAAGGTTTCCATCTCTCTCTCTCTCTCTCTCTCTCTCTCTCTCTCTCTCTCTCTCTCTCTCTCTCTTTTTCTTTCTCTCTGGTCTGGGCGGGACTGTCACAGGCCCCCGCCCGATACATTATTTAGCAGACAGAGTATTTGATCCCATTGCTGGGGTTGTTCTGAGTCAATCATTAATGCTGAATCTGGTTGGAACCAGAGCATGTTTATTACACACACACACACACACACACACACACACACACACACACACACACACACACACACACACACACACACACACACAGTTATTATTATCAGCAGTAAGTGCCCTAAATTAATAATCATGTGCTTCTTATTTGTGTTTCTCAAACTTACTGACTCTGTATATCACTAATAAGGGGCTTGGATAAATAGAGCAACAAATTAAAGGCGAAAAAAAACCCATTCAATTATCATCTATCGAGATTATACAGTGAATATAATGAGGGATAGAGTGAACCCACATACAGAAAGTACCATACAAAGTATGGTAGCTCCCTAAAGAGTATCATGCTGAGATGTTTAGGATTGTTTGTAAATGCACAGACAACAGAAGATTTGTGGAGAAATATCAAATATTATTATATACCAAATCTTAGTTTGAAACTAGTTTGAACATCTTGGAACATTACAAACACACACATTCTCACTCTTAGCCACCACACCCAACAGTCATTTAAGGCCATGTATTTGACTAGCTGGTATTTGGCTAGCTATCAGTATAGTGCCATATGTGCCAGGTCCAGAGTTGCTGCCCCAGTGCGTTGTGGGACATTTGTTTTTATGGAAGGATGTTATGTTTTTATGGGGTCAGAGTTCAACCTGCGTACTCTAGGCTGGAGTTGGGGATCAATACTCTGCATTTCATATGTAGCCCTGATATTGATTAATGAATATAAATCTTATGTCCTACAGCATTTCTGTGTACATACCGTAAATACGCATTTGTATGCACACACACCCTGATGATGTTGCTTGAGACCCTATAAGTTCACCTAACCTTCAGTGTGTGTGTGTGTGTGTGTGTCAAATCAAAATCAAATACAATTTTATTTGTCACATGCTTCGTAAACAACAGGAGTAGACTAACAGTGAAATGCTTACTTACGGGCCTCTTCCCAATAATGCAGAGAAAAAGAGAAATAATAGAGAAATAATAACACGAGAAATAAATACAAAATGAGAAAGGATAACTTGATTACATTCACGGGGTACCAGTACTGAGTCGATGTGCAGGGGAACGAGGTAATTGAGGTAGGTACTGTATGCTCATATAGGTAGGGATAAAGTGACTAGGCAACAGGATAGATAATAAACAGTAGCAGCAGCATATGTGATGAGTTAAAAGAAACCAAAAATCTCCAATTTGGACTCCAGACCAAAGGACACATTTCCACCGGTCTAATGTCCATTGTTCGTGTTTCTTGGCCCAATCAAATCTCTTCTTCTTATTGGTGTACTTTAGTAGTGGTTTCTTTGCAGCAATTTGACCATGAAAGGCCTGATTCACACAGTCTCCTCTGAACAGTTGATGTTGAGATGTGTCTGTTACTTGAACTCTGTGAAGCATTTATGTGGGCTGAAATCTGAGGTGCAGTTAACTCTAATGAACTTCTCCTCTGCAGCAGAGGTAACTCTGGGTCTTCCATTCTTGTGGCGGTCCTTGTGAGAGCCAGTTTCATCATAGCGCTTGACGGTTTTTGCGACTACACTTGAAGAAACGTTCAATGTTCTTGAAAAGTTCCGTATTGACTGACCTTCATGTCTTAAAGTAATGATGGACTGTCGTTTCTCTTTGCTTCTTTGAGCTGTTCTTGTCATAATATGATCTTGGTCTTTTACCAAATAGGGCTATCTTCTGTATACCCCCCTACCTTACCACAACACAACTGACTCAAACACATTAAGAAGGGAACAAATTCCACAAATTAACTTTTAAGAAGGCACACCTGTGAATTGAAATGCATTCCAGGTGACTACCTCATGAAGCTGGTTGAGAAAATGCCAAGAGTGTGCAAGCTGGCATCAATGCAAAGGGTGACTACTTTGAAGAATCTCAAAAATAAAATACATTTTCATTTGTTTAACACTTTTTTGGTTACTACATAATTCCATGTGTTATTTCATAGTTTTGATGTCTTCGCTATTATTTTACAATGTAGATAATAGTAAAAATAAAGAAAACCCTTGTTCTAAAACTTTTGACCAGTAGTGTATATATAATTTATAAGTCCAAAAATGGATGCAGCAACTACAGATTGCCCCAGTGGCTGTCCACTGGTTTCAAAAACAATGATTGATAGGCAGCTTAAACTTCTTGAACTAAACCATTATCGGATTGAAATACAAATTTAAATTTGTGAACAGCCATCCACAACAACCACAATCCGTAAAGTGCAAATAGCTAAATGAGAGAGCAGCAGCAGCATACTGGGTTTGGCGTATGCCAGGAGAACGCTACCTGCCTGAATGCATAGTAAAGTTTGGTGGAGGAGGAATAATGGTCTGGGGCCCATTAGTTCCATTGAAGGGAAATCTTTACGCTATAGCATACAATGACGTTATAGACGATTCTGTGCTTCCAACTTTGTGGCAGCAGTTTGGGGAAGGCCCTTTCCTGTTTCAGCATTACAATGTGAAGTCCCCAAAGCGAGGTCCGTACAGAAATGGTTTGTCGCGATTAGGGCTGTTGCGGTGACCATATTACTGCCACACCAGTGGTCACGAGTCATGAAAGGCATTCAAATTTCATGTGACCGTTTAGTCACAGTAATTAGGCTTCTCCAAGCTCTGATGCTGCTGATGGTCATTAGTAGCCTACCAAACTTGCTAACTGCCTGGTACTCAGCACTCTATTGTCCCTCTAATCACTCTGACATCAATGCAATTGGAATCGAAAATCTAATCAAACACTTAATGAGAGCCCATTAACTCATGTTGAGCAACATTTCTATAGGCTATGCAACTGCACAAGAAAACAGAGTGATGGCCTCTTCTAAAAAGAGGAGGATCCCATCAGCTTTCTATAGACTAGGCCTACTATATTTATTTCTCAACTTTCATAATATTAAGGACATTGCTTATCTTTACAATAGGAGTATAGCCTACCTGGCTGGCATGAAAATGAACCAGAGGAAAAGTGTCCTCCATTCGCCATTTAAGTGCATTTTTCCCGCTGCCCCTGTTTCAAGACAGGTGCATGATAATGGTCTCTTCTAAATCAAAACACATTTCACACATATATTATTTTGTATATGTAAAGATTAAATCAAGAACAGCCTGATGGGTGACAATACTAGCCTATCACTTGTGAATGATATATTATCACTTGTGAATGATGCCCAGAATAAGAAACTTTTTCGAATCATAGTTGCACACCTCATGTTTGTAGGTTTGTAACACAGGTTTGTAACACAGCTAAAGTGGCCAAATAACTTCTTAAAATTAAGCACATTAATCCGCTTAACAAAGGGTTTAGAGGCTAACTGGCATACATAAGCAGCTCATGAGTTTCAAGTTTGGGGAAGATCATTTTCACCACAAAAATGCACCATTATAATAAAAGCATGCATAATCGCATTTGAGGTCACTTTTGATAATGGTGTTTTCCCGCTAATGGAACATTGGTGCTTAAAGCATACTGCCATGTGCACATTGCCGTGTTTATAACGTGAAGAAATTCCCTAGTATTTTATCAACATTTTAAGCTAAACATTCTGATCTATTTCATCAGCCACATTGCATAAACCATTTTTTTTAAGCTAGTGGTCGTATTAATTTGGGATCTATTGCACCCCACAACTGTCCCAGACTATGTTTGGAATATTTATGTATTGCACAGAATAGAATAGGTACTATGGCGGATAGTAGATTGACATAGGCTAGTGCTTTTGCTGTTCGTTAGGCCTACTCATCTTGTTGGCTGACGAAAAGTAAATTTGCACAGTTCTTATGCAACTCGGAATTGGATAAGGATGCGTGCAGTTGTGTCCCCAATGTGTCTGTCTTCACTAGCCTGTAAGACCCGATCATGTGATGGCGCCGAAGAGGATGGCTGACGTTTTACATGCTCCTGACCAATTGGGCTGTTTTGTTAGTTTTTTTGCTTTGTTTGTAACTTCATTATTTTAGCTTATTTTGTACAGAAAAGACAGAGGAAAAGAGGACGCAGATCGGGCGTCCTTCTTAGAATCCGTAGGCAAGCGAGTAAACTCCCACTGCCTTCCATTCTACTTGCTAACATGCAATCATTGAAAAATAAAATTGATGACCTACGATTACGATTATCCTACCAACGGGACATTAAGAACTGTAATATCTTATGTTTCACTGAGTCGTGGCTGAACAACGACACGGATAATATAGAGCTGGCGGGATTTTCCATGCACCGACAGAACAGAGATGCTACGTCTGGTAAGACGAGGGGTGGGGGTGAGTGTATTTTTGTCAATAACAGCTGGTGCGCAATGTCTAATAATAAAGAAGTTGAGGCATTGTTCGCCTGAGGTAGAGTACCTTATGATAAGCTGTAGACCACACTATCTACCAAGACAGTTCTCATCTATATTATTTGTAGCCGTCTATTTACCACCACAGACCGATGCTGGCACTAAGGGACTTTAATGCAGGCAAACAACACTTTAAATGTTGTCCAATTTTGAATGAGAGACTATTGAAGTGTGCACAGTCTGCCCAAAAAACAAAGCAGAACTTATGCCTTTCAAGCTACATTTTTCAAATCATTAGTCTCATCATACAGCCTTACAATGTATTAAAAATCAAAGCATATAGCCCAACGTTTGTAGAACAACTAAAGTAACATTAATAACTCTAAATGAAGCATATAGGAGTACCTATTTCTTTGTTAACCACTTAACACAGAATAGCCACATGTGCGCACTCCCTAAAATTGTTTGGAGAAAATAGTTTTATTCAGCGTTGTTCAATTGTATTCTTCATGCTATAAAATAATATAAAATAATGCCACAGAAGCAAATCTTGTCTGCTAAATGAAATAGTGTAGCCCATAGCCATTTGGCACAGCCACATCAGGACCAAACATAAGGACAACTCAGAGTATGCTATTCTTTTCTTCTGAAATAACTATATTATTTCAGCCCTCTTCTGGCAGGTTTGTTGTGGCGCCATATTCTTTCCATTTTTTAATAATGGATTTAACGGTGCTCCGTGGGATGTTCAAAGTTTCGGATATTTTTTTTAAACCCAACCCTGATCTGCACTTCTCCATAACTTTGTCCCTGACCTGTTGGGAGAGGTTCTTGGTCTTCATGGTGCCGCTTGCTTGGTGGTACCGCTTGCTTAGTTGTGTTGCAGACTCTGGGGCCTTTCAGAACAGGTGTATATATACTGAGATCATGTGACAGATCATGTGACAATTAGATTTCACACAGGCGGACTTTATTTAAGTAATTATGTGACTTCTGAAGGTAATTGGTTGCACCAGATCTTATTTACGAGCTTCATAGCAAAAGGGGTGAATACATATGCACGCACCACTTTTCCGTTTTAATTATTATAAATTTCTTTGAAACAAGTAATTTTTTTCATTTCACTTCACCAATTTCGACTATTTTGTGTATGTCCATTCTATAAAATTAAAATAAAAATGATTTTAAATTGCAGGTTGTAATGCAACAAAATAGGAAGAACTCCAAATACTTTTGCAAGGCACTGTAGATATCAGATTAGCCAGTCCTGTCACCGGCTTGATACAGGCGAGCACATCAGGGGTGCAGCAGTGTTTAACTGTAGGCCCTGAATACTTAGCTAAATACACTGAACAAATATAGAATCGCAACATGCAACAATTTCAAAGATTTTACTGAGTTAAAGTTCATATAATGAAATCAGTCAATTGAAATTAATTCATTAGGCCCTAATCTATGGATTTCACATGACTGGGAATACAGATATACATCTGTTGGTTACAGATACCTTAAAAAAAAGTAGGGGCTTGGATCAGAAAACCAGTCAGTATCTGGTGACACCACCATTTGCCTCATGCAGTGTGACACATCTCCTTCGAGTTGATCAGGCTGTTGATTGTGGCCTGTGGATTGTTGTCCCATTCCTATTCGATGGCTGTGCGAAGGTACTGGATATTGGTGGGAACACGCTGTCGTACATGTCGATCAAGAGCATCCCAAACATGCTCAACGGATGACATGTCTGGTGAGTATGCAGGCCATGGAAGAACTGAGACATGTTCAGCTTCCAGGAATTGTGTACAGATCTGTGGAACATAGGGTTGTGCATTATCATGCTGAAACCTGAGGTGATGACGGCGGATGAATGGCCTCAGGATCTCGTCACGGTATCTCTGTGCATTCAAATTGCCATCGATAAAATGCAATTGTGTTTGTTGTCTGTAGATGTTGCCTGCCCATACCATAACCACCACATTTTTTAAAACAACATTTGAGGCGGCTTATGGGAGAGAAATTGACATTCAATTCTCTGGCAACAGTTCTGGTGGACATTCCTGCAATCAGCATACCAATTGCACACTCCCTCAAACTTGAGACATCTGTGGTATTGTGTTGTGTGACAAAACTGCCCATTTTAGAGTGGCCTTTTATTGTCCCCAGCATAAGGTGCTCCTGTTTAAGGATCATACTGTTTAATCAGCGTCTTGATATGCCACAACTATAAGGTGGATGCATTATCTTCGCAAAGGAGAAATGCTCACTAACAGGGATGTAAACACATTTTTAAACATTTTACATTTTAAAGAAATAAGGTATTTGTGTAAATGGAACATTTCAGAGATCTTTTATTTCAGCTCATGAAACATGGTCCAACACTTTATATGTTGCGTTTATATTGTACAAACTGTTTGTTGCTTCATTGGCCTGGACTATTGTTGGTGTGAATTCAAGACCAGATTGATCTCAGTTTGTCACTGTCAGAGTAGCTACTCGTTTCGGTCATTTGTGTGTTATTAAAAAAGATTCAACTAATGTCTTCTGTCATGTAAATTAAAACACCACTTTTTTGGGGGGACCCTGCTAACAAAAGTTCCCCACGTGTGGAAATCCTAAAAACACCTCAACTGCAGCCTATGCCACATCGCAAATGTTATTTTGGATTTACTATAAAGGGGCTTTTACTTCAGCAGTAAATCGTAGCACCTTGCGGTCGTATGCAAAGCAGTTGCCATACCAAGCGGTGATGCAGCCATGCAAGATGCTCTCAATGGTAAAGCTGTAGAACATTTTGAAGATCTGAGGGCCAATGACACGACTGTGTTTGTGTGTGGACCATGATCATTCTTTTGGGATGTGGACACCGAGGAACTTGAACCTCTCGACCTGCTCCACTACAGCCCCGTCTATGTGGATGGGGGGTTGCTCGGCCATCCGTTTCCCGTAGTCCACGATCAGCTCCTTTCTCTTGCTGAAGTCGAGTGGGAGGTTGCTGTCCTGACACCACACTGCCGGGTCACTGACCTCCTCCCTACAGGCTGTCTCGTCATTGTCGGTGATCAGGCCAACCACCGTGGTGTCGTCAGCAAAGTTAACCATGGTGTTGGAGTCTTTTCGCGGCCACACAGTCGTGGGTGAATAGGGAGTACAAGAGGCGACTAAGCACGCACCCCTGAGGCGCCTCGGTGTTGAGGGTCAGCATGGCAAATGTGTTGTTGCCTACCCTCACCACCTGGGTGAGGCCTGTCAGAAAGTCCAGGATCCAGTTGCAGAGAGAGATGTTCAGTCCCAGGGTCCTGAGCTACGTGAGAGCTTGGAAGGCATTATGGTTTAGAATGCTGAGCTATAGTCAATGAACAGCATTCTCACATAGGTGGTCCTCTTGTCCAGGTGGGAGAGGGCAGTGTGGATTGCAATAGAGATTGCGTCTTCTGTGGATCTGTTGGGGTGGTATGCAAATTAGAGTGGGTCCAGGATGTCTGAGGTGACGGTGTTGATATGTGCCATGACCAGAATGTGAGTGCTATTGGGCAATAGTCATTTAGACAGGTTACCTTAGTGTTCTTGGGCACAGGGACTATGGTGGTCTGCTTGAAACATATAGGTATTACAGACTCGGTCAGGGAGATTAGTCCGGATTAGTGTCCCGTTCCTTGAAAGCCGCAGCTCAAACCTTTAGCTCCGTGCAGATGTTGCCTGTAATCCATAGCTTCTGGTTGGGATATGTACGTGCTGGGACAACATCGTCAACGCACTTATTAATGAGGCCGGTGACTGATGTGGTAAACTCCTCAATGGGCGAGGGAGAGCTTTGTACGCATTTCTGTGTGTGGAGTAAAGGCGATCTAAACTTTTGTCTCCTCTAGTTGCACAGGTGACATGCTGGTCAAAATGAGGTAAACAGATATCAGTTTCCCTGCGTTAAAATCACCGGCCACTAGGAGCGCCGCCTCTGGATTTGCATTTTCTTGTTTGCTTCTGTCCCTATACAGCTCGTTGAGTGCGGTTTTAGTGTCAGCATCGGTTTGGGGTGGTAAATAGACAGCTGCGAAAGAATGTAGATGAAAACTATTGGCAAATAGTATGGTCTGCAGCTTACCATGAGGTATCTAACTCAGACGAGCAAAACCTCAAGACTTCCTTAATATTAGAGATCGCACACCAACAGTGGGTAACAAAAAGACACACACCTCCCCCTCAACCTTACCCAAAGCTGCCGTTCGGTCTTGACGCTGCATAGAAAAAACACCGGTTTCAGCCGGTTTGTGTCTGTGTACTGCAACTTCCATCCTTTACCCGTGTCATATTATTTTGGACTGTATCAAGGAAATCACTGGGTGTGGATGAAGCTCCAGTACCTCTTGACTTATTTAAGACATAAGACCCGGACTTCAGAGGGAGCTGTACTGGATGTATCTGAAGGCCTTTGAACCCATAACCTCCTTAGATCCAGTACTTCATGTCTCAGCAATTCCAGCCTCCTTCTTTTCTACCTCTGCACTCTCTCTTTCTGTCTTTTGCTTTGAAAGAAGCAGACGGATATTTAGGGATATGGAGAGCATTTAGTGAGTGCCTCCCCCTCCCCTTGTCCTCTCCTTCTCTCCCTCTCTCTCTCTCCCTTCCCCCTCTCTCTCTCTCTCTCTCTCTCTCTCTGTCACCCTTCTCTCAGTGATGGGTGACATGGCTGGTCCTGGGTTGCCATGGTGACAGTGCCCTGGTATGGTAGCGCTGGATGTGTGGTGTACGTGTGTGTTCCCTTGGGTGTGAGTTGCCAAGTGGCTGTGTGTGTGTGTGTGTGTGTGTGTGTGTGTGTGTGTGTGTGTGTGTGTGTGTGTGTGTGTGTGTGTGTGTGTGTGTGCGTGCGTGTACGTGTCTGTGGTGTACTGGCCGCCTGCAGATGTTCCCTGGCCCCCACACCTCCTGCCAGCTGCTCCACCCCTCCTCCTGCTCTTAATTAAGAGCCCACGCCATAGCGAGGCATGATTACACCGCACTACGCACGCGCACACAAACACGCGCACCAGCGGCGCACACCAGGACGTGTCCATTAGATGTTCTCTGGGAGCAGGGTGTCCAGTGCTGGTGCCCTTGAAGCACTGTAGTTGTGATGGGAAACGTAAACAAGCAGCTAATCATGGCTATGTGGCTACACCAGTCCTTCTCAAATAGTGGGGCGCGCCCCCCTGGGGGGGCTCGGAGCGATGCCAGGGGGGGCGCGTGACCCCGGGGAACACGCTTTTTTTTGCCGCGTAGTAGTTTTTTTTTTAACCGAACAAGAGCACAGCACAGAGCAGGAGATATGAAGTGCAGATAACAAACCCTTAAGAGACACCATGGAAAAATATTTAACAGAGATGAAAAGAAAGGCGGAGAGAGACGGAGATAATGAGACAAACGTAAGTCTCCCGAAAGCTAAGACGAGGAAATATGACGAAGCGTATGTCGCGCTTGGCTTCACTGTGACTACGGTGGGAGACGAGGAAAGACCGGTATGTTTACTGTGTCTAAAAATGTTGGCAGCGGACAGCATGAAGCCAAATAAATTAAGGCGTCACTTAAAGACATTACACCCCAATCACGCTGATAAGCCCCTTGAGTTTTTTCAGCGAAAACGTGCCGAATATTGTCAACAATCGTCCCGCTTTGTGAATGCTACTTCAGTAAACCAGCGAGCACTGTTAGCATCATATAAGGTGGCGTACCAAATTGCTCAGTGCAAAAAACCCCACTCTATAGGAGAGGAGCTGATACTGCCTGCAGCATTAGACATGGTCTCTGTCATGCTGGATGACGCAAGTGCTGCAAAAATAAAAACTATCCCTCTGTCCAATGACACTGTCGCCAGACGTATAAATGACATTGCTAACGATATTAAAGAACAGCTGGTAGATAAACTCAAAGACAAACGTTTTGCCTTACAGTTCGATGAAGCAACTGACAGCAACAAAGACTGTTTGTTTATCGCTTATGTACGTTTTGACATGACTGCTTCCTGACTGAGAATTGGCTAAAGTGGGAGAACTGCATTGGTGTTTGCAGTGATGGTGCACAGACCATGGCAGGGATGAGAAAAGGACTTTGGGCACTCATCAAGAAGGCCTCACCTAATGCTGAGTGGACACACTGTGTTATACACAGAAGTACTGTCTGAATTAAGTGAGGTTATGACTGACATTGTAGGTGTAGTCAATTTTATAAAGACCAGACTACTAAAAACAAGAGTCTTCTCTGCTATTTGTGAGGAGATGGGAGCTGAACATCAAGCTGTGCTGTTTCACAGTGAAGCAAGGTGGCTGTCACGAGGAAAAGTCTTGTCCCGAGTTTTTGAGCTCAGAGAGCAGATAAGAATGTTATTGGAGCAGGAGCACAAGTATGACATCACAGAAAAATTTAGTGATGAGAACTTCCTGGCAAAACTGGCCTACCTGAGTGACATATTTGGAAAGCTAAATTAACTAAATCTACAGCTTCAAGGGAAAGATAAACACCTCCCTCAGGTCACAGACAAGATCAGCTCTTTCACTCGAAAGCTTGCAATGTGGGGCAGGCGACTTGATGAAGGAAATACTGATTCATTCCAGAACCTGCATGAATTTGTTGACACTACTGACTATGATGCCACCTCAGTGATTCCATATATTAAGGAGCATATTTCATCACTGATGGGATTCTTTAAAAAGTACTTCCCTGAAAACAGTTCCCAATATGACTGGGTGAGAGATCCTTTCAATGCACCAGCTCCAACTGGTTTCAGCTCTGCAGAGGAGGACCAGTTCATTGATATGACGTCTGACTCCACATTGAGACTGAGGTTCACATCACAGACACTGAGTGAATTCTGGCTGAGTGTAGAGAGGCAGTATCCACTCTTAGGGCAGAGGGCCATTCTTCTTCCTTTTGCAACATCTTATCTTTGTGATACTGGCTTCTCTGCTGTTGCTGCACTGAAGACCAAGTACAGGTCCCAGCTAAACATTGAGCAGGAGCTGAGAGTTGCAGTATGATGCTTCAAACCCCGCTTGGAAAAGCTGTGCTCTGCAAAACGTGCTCATTGTAGCCATTAATCCTGACTTCCTCATTTTGATAAAAAAAAAATCAGCACAAATTGTTTTATTCATTTTTGTTTTATAGGTCAAAATGTTTCATATATTGTGCTCCTGAGTTAATGTTGCTGATCAATTTGAATTTATTATTATTTATTGATTATATTTAATTTTATTTTTCAGTATCAAATGGTCAAAAAATGTTTACAGTTTAAATAAGGGTTTAATTTTGTTTTAAATTTCAGGCAAATTGATGCACTTGAAGTCTTTTCTGTTACAAACTAAAAAAAACAATGTTAATAAAGTTATTCTTTGTTGTAAGTTGATCTATATTTCTTTCTTTTTTATTTTTATTTAATGTTAATAAGCATACAATGTTATGCAGAGGTGTACTTATAACAATTTTATAGACAAATGATACAATTTACAGTCGCGGCGGAGAGTTGGGGGGGCGCGAAATGTTTACTTCTTCCTAGGGGGGGCGTAACAGAAAATAATTGAGAAGCACTGGGCTACACTCTGACACCACACAACCCCATACACACCAGCAGGCAGTGTACTGTACTTGGAGCATGGAGAAGAGGAAGTGGAGGCAGCGGAAGGGGACATAGGAGGGGGAGGACGGGAGAAGAGGAGGAGGAAGAGAAGTGGAAGGATGAGGAAGAGAAGAGGCAGGATGAGGAAGAGGAGAGGAAGGATGAGCAGAAGGTGGAAGGGGAGGAGGAGTAGGAGGTAGTGAGAAGAAGGAGCAGTTTGGAGAAGAGGTTTATTTTAGGCCACTTCATCTGTTCTGCTCCTCTTCCTTCCCTCCCTCCTCACTCTCAGTCCTTCTCTCCTCCTCTGCTCTCACTAATTCAACCCTCTCTCCCTCTCTCCCTTCCTTATTCTTTTTTTTCTCCTACCTGCTACCTGCTCTATAGTCACTTAGTCTGCCTCCTCTGTATTCGCCCTCCCACTACCTCTCTCTCTCTCACACACACACACGAGACAGAACACCACATAGTTAATAATTCCCTAATTTCCGCTCTTAACGGCAAGTGGAATGTGTCGCAGATAAACGGATTTATCAGAAGGGTATTAGAATGTGAATCAGGGGTGTTACAGCAATGGACAGTAATGGGCGCATCGTTTAAACAACGTCACGAGACTAATGGATTTCAAAATGAATTTGTCAACACGGTTCGCCATGAATACAATTAGCCGACTGAGAGTGAAGCTGCAGCGGTAGAGGCAGCGGCGACCTGAGTAGCGGGGAGCTGCAGTGTTTAGTACGGAAGTCAGGGATGATCTGTAGGCTATACTGTACAGTGGGGGAGATATAGATGTACAGTAGACAGCTGTCCATATTGTTGCTGGGGGGAAATACTTGGTGTGTTGATGGGAGTGTAATGAGATTATGAATGGATCAGTTGAATGTAGATGTGCTGAGTTTTGAAGTGGTATCCTTCTGGGTATAAACTGTCTGTATCAATTAGTTATTGTTTCCGTGTCGTTGCATTCATGTCATTTCAGCACAAGCTATCAAAAGATTTCCATGTGACAATGTTGTATTAAATTGGAAAAATGACTCGGTTTGCAAAAAGTAATCAACATACTCAGATTTTGTGAGTTAAGTTTTGTTGATTTCACACTGAATCCACATTAGGCAACTTAATCAAATATCAATCAAAAGTAGAATTTGAACCGTTGTGTGTGCCCAGCTCTGTAACTGCTATGGTGGTCAGTGGTTTGGCTGAGGAGATCACATTGCTGCTTTAGTAATGGGTTGTTTTGGAAGAGACACCCAGCCAAGATGAGGGGTGGTGGGATATGTGTGATGCAGTGTGTGCTTTGTTGCATCTCACCACTGTTGTTGTTATTACTGTAATGTCCCAGAACATGACATTAGCCTTAATAACGCAATCACTCATCCACTGTGATCAGACACCAAGAGAGCAGAGCAGAAATACAGGGAGAGGGAGGAGAGAAAGAGAAAGGGAAAGATACATGGAGGAGAGACACGGAACCAGGGATGAGAGAGAGTGGGGGGGGAGAAAAAGTGAGGAAAGAGATAAGTAGGGAGAGGTACAGAGAAACACAGTCAAGGAGGAGAGGCAGAGTGGGAGTTTATTAGCACATCTTCTCATCCACCTATATCCATCCACAAATGAACATGATGTCAGCGTGCTGAATTGGCTGAGATTGGTGTGCAAATGCAGACCTGTAACCCGCTCTCTCTCTCTCTCTCTCTCTGACTGGCTGA